>NC_081311.1:144590000-144765000 GCF_026419965.1 Kogia breviceps | reverse complement strand
AGATTGGCACACTTATACATATGCTCCTGGGACTTCATTTTATTTGTTTGCAAATGAGGGCAAGAAAGAATGAAAAATGTCTTTATAGACCCTTCTGTTTTGGTCAGATGGTCAGAAAAACAAGTCAATTAATAAGCAATCAAATTTCCTTAATATTATAAATTGCTCAGGGAATCCTTGTAATCATCGATATTCAGTGCTTAAAAGGTTGAACCAGAAAAGGGTGAAGCAGCAATATTTTTCTGGGAATATGCTGACACAGGATCTATTACACCAAACCTCATCAAAACTCAAATTTTTTAGAAAAAAATTGAATCAGTTCAAACATCTGGGAAACTATACCTATAGGAGTTTTATAAAATGCCAGAGACTAAATCTTTCATACTTTTTTAAAAATTGAAGGCACTATGAGCTGGAAAATAATTTGGAGAAAACCAATCTTTAAGAAATAAAGGAGTTGAATATGCACAGAGTAGTTGATCTATATACTGAATCAGAATTTCAAGGGAGGGGGATGTGGAGCTAGAAGAATCTGTACTTTTAGAAGTTCCCCAGGTGATTCTGATATGCAGTCATGGTTAGCTGGGTACCACAGATACATAGCCTGCTAGCTGCTCTTCATCTCCATGGCAACAGAGGCAGCAGAAGCAAGCATTAACTGTGGCATGAAGTATTTAAGCTAATGTGAGTTTGCTTTTAATTACTAGATTTGCATTTGTCATTATAACCCTTTAGTGAATATCTTCTCTTGGCCCCATGCCTGAGATTTGGGTAGTTTCCACCAGGCGAAACTATGCTTTTGATTATAGACTTTTTTTTTTAACCTAGGCTTTTACTAATCATGCATAAAAGAAAATCATGTTAGAACCCAGGTCAATTAAACTTTTTCTCTAGAAACTCGTGTCATTAAAAATAATGTCATACAAAAATAATGCATCTAATTATAAGTAGAAACAATGGAATAAAATATAGAACAAGATATAAAGAAATATAAATGCCCAGGTACACATTTAAGAACATTATGTACTAAGCCTCAACTGTTACAAACTGTATTTAAGTCTGGTTTTCCTTACTGAGACTAAATAGGAAAACTAGTATATCTGATTTCATTTATAGGGCCAAAATTTTTTATAGCTATACTTGTTCTCAAAATCCTTCTTTCTTTGAGGCTTTAGAAATAAGTATATTTTTTTCCCTGCAACTTCAGGCATCAAAAGCCGTTTGCAATATTTTAGCCTTTCAGGGAACAATATTAATAATGATAATAACATAATACATGCAGTTTCCTCTCTATATGTCCTGTTCTAATTGCTTTTTCTCCTGCTCTCTTTTAATACAAACATCTATTTCTTCCACAGAATTTTCTTACTCTTCTAGTTTTCCTTTTTCCTGCCAAGAGAAGCCTCTTACCTGAGTCAACCCATTTCCAAACTTTATGTGCATGAGGCTTCATAAAATCCCGTGATGCTATCTTTTGTTATTTACTATCAATAATAACAATAACAATAAATATTTTAATACATTCTTCATACATTGTTTAATTTCATCTTTTCAAATCAGGAAGGGTTCCCTTGGCAACCAAGTTATGTCCTCCTCCCTGGTTGGCATGATTCTGGTAAAAATTACATGATGCGAACTAGTCAAAGATTATTTTAAAATTAACCAGTCATTTCCCAATTTACAACCTACGTTAGAGCTATATTTTTCTGTGAAAAAGGAACCAAACTTTTCTGCTGTCTAAGCATTTAAAACCAAAATGGAAAAAAAAGAATTAAAAATTATGGTTGTGATAAGAAGAGAGAAATTGTGTATACATAGTCCTTGCTTTGGATCAGGGGATTAGAACCTGCCCATTTATCTGACAAAATTCTGTTATTGCTTCTGTATTCCTATATCAGGGGTGGTGGTACAAATAGACTGAGTGTTATAAGAGCCTGTGTGTGTGGGCTTCCCTGGTGGCGCAGTGGTTGAGAGTCTGCCTGCCGATGCAGGGGATGTGGGTTCGTGCCCCAGTCTGGGAAGATCCCACATGCTGTGGAGCGGCTAGGCCCGTGAGCCATGACCGCGCATCCAGAGCCTGTGCTCCACAATGGGAGAGGCCACAACAGTGAGAGGCCTGCGTACCGCAAAAAAAAAAAAAAAAAAAAGAGCCTGTGTGTGTGTGTGTGAGTGTGTGCATGTGTGCGCCCACACACCTAGCTGTATCTTGGGGAAAGGTGAGCTTTGTAGTCTAGTAGCTGTTATGGACTGAATATTTGTCCCCCCACAAATTTGTATGTTGAAACCCTACCGCTTCAATGGGATGGTATGAAGGATTAGGATTAGATACGGTCATGAGGGTGGAGCCCTTATGAATGGGATTAGTGCCCTTATAAACCTCACAAGAGAGTTTGCTTCCTCTCTCTGCTCACCACTGTGTGATGACATGATAAGAAGTCAGCAGTCTGCAGCCTGGAAGAGGGCTCTCACTAGAACTCGACCATGATAGCTCTCTGATCTCGGACTTCTGGCCTCCAAAATGGTGAGAAATAAATTTCTGTTGTTTATAAGCCACCTGTTCTACGGTATTCTGTTATAACAGCCCGAACTGACGAAGACAGTAGCCTTAAATTCACTCAAATCATATAGGTGGAACTAAAGATATAATTACATTTTTTATAAATGTAGTTTACAGTTTTTATAAATAACATCAGTTTCTTTTGCGTTAGGCCAATTAAGTTATTCACAAAGCATTTTCTGGAAAAAGTGAAAATCTGGAACTCAAACTTTTTTCTCAACTGTGGGCTTTAATAAGCAGGAGGATGAGTAAAAAATGCTTATAATATATAGTGGCTTGTTCTAGAAATGTAAAAGAGAAGAGCATACATTCTTTTAAAAACTTTTATATTGTTTTATGAAACACTGTAAAAGTGGCATTATGCATGTTATAGAAAATTTGGCAAATTGCTGTAAAAGGAAAAGCAGGAAAAAATTAAACTCAAGTTCCATTTCCTAAAGACAAACACAGTTAACATTTTGAAGTATTTTCTTTTTTAGGATTAAGATTCTTTCAAAAAATCAATTCTGTAACACAGAAAGGGCTTCTAAGAGTTAAAAGCTATAAAAAGTAATTTCTTAATTTATTAGGAAATAAATTAAAAAATAATAAATAAATAAAAGTAATTTTATAATTTATTTATAAATAAATAAAAGTAATTTCCTAATATATTAATATTTGGTAATGTATATTTAAAGGTAAAACATAATGGAAGCACATGATATAACTTTAAGTGAAGACGGCTGTTAGGTTGTCCTTTAGTTAACTACAGAATTTACCTTTCACAGGCAATACCACTGCCAGAATGCTATCTTCAAAGGATAATCTGAAATGCAAAAGAGAGATTCAAGATGTTTCTCTCAGAATTACCTATTGGGAATTTGTTAGCCAATGGTGTCATACTTATATGACTGAATACTACACAGCCACTAAAATTATAAGGATTTTAAAAATAACATGTGATATCGCAGAGCAGCTGGGCCCATGAGCCATGGCCGCTGGGCCTGCGCGTCCGGAGCCTGTGCTCTGCAACGGGAGAGGCCACAGCAGTGAGAGGCCCGCGTACCGCAAAAAAAAAAAAAAAAAAAAAAACCAAAAAACATGTGAAATGATTGCTAACCAATGTTAAGCCAAAAAAAAAAAGATTTCAAAATTTTATTTAGAACATGATCTCAATTATGTTTTCACAAAATAGAAAAAATGTGGTACCAAAATACATCATAAAATACCAAATGGGTTGTTATTTCTGAATGCTGGGATTATAAATAAATCTGATTATTTTCTCTGTAATTTTCTGCATATAAAAACATTTTCTACAGTGAATGTGTATGTATAGTTGTATATTTGAACATAAAAGCAAGAACACAAACTATTCCCTTGACCCATTTTCTGGGAACCATACTTGGAACACAAAGGAAGAAATTAATAGCACCAAGCATCCCTTCCTCAGAATAGTTCCTGTGTTTCTAATCACATGGCAGCTGTTTGCTCGATAACAGTCTGCTCTGAGTTTTATAGAAGCAGCATTTTTTAATTGAGTGCTTTGAAGAGACTTAAGAACCATGTAGAAAGCCGAGTAGGAACCCTCTCTCTGGCAGGGTTAGCTTGTAACACAGTTTGAAATGTTTTTCAGGGATGGTTACAGCCCTCCTCATTAGTAGCTACCTTTCTCAGGAATCAGCGGCCCAGACACAGGGCTCCTGTAAGCCTGGGCATAAAAGCTCACTTATGGAGGAAGCCTCATGGGATCAGTGTGGGCTTGAGCTCTTCATCACAGCTGGGCCCCTTCTCAAACTTGTAGCAAAATAAAGTGGCCCAGGGCTTTGCTTTCCTCCTGGGCAGGTGGAGCCTGAAAATAACACCCATTTTTGATTGTGCAAAAGGTATGATTTGGTGAAACTTCATCTCTAGGCTGGGCCTGTCAACCCTTTTGGCGTTCATTATAATTTTTTCCTCAAAGGCACATCGGTGGCTCCAGAAGGCCTTCAATGACAAAACCCCAAAGGAAGAACCTACTTTTTCTCTACTTGGGTGGGGGCAGGTGGTCAAAGAGAGGGAGGGACTTACACCGCAAAGCATTAGTGGTCTCAGTGCAATAAAAATGAAAATGCTCACTTTTCTCACTAGGCTGGTGGGGAGGGAGGAGAAGAGGGGGCTCCAGGAGGAAAGGCGCACAGGACTTTTTCAGAGGCCATTCAAGGGCCTGGCTGCCCAGGTGGGACGTGCAGGTTTTGTGACATCTGTGATCCAAAGTAGGTTCTGATCAACTTGGCAAAGTTTCTTTAAAATAGGAAACGTCGCCTGGTCCTTGACCAGAGGAGACGCTGGATGCTCTCTGAGTTGGCTTGGGGATCGGTATTCACAAGGCAGGGGTCAAGGACTGGTTGTCCTTTATGAATCCTTTCACATCATGAGAGGAAATGAACAGATTAGAAACCAACCAACAGTGAAAAACGTGTTTTTATTTCCGTACGACGGAGCAGGCACTCCGGTGGGCCTCGAGCTTTGGAGCTGAGGCCTTGCTGAAGCCCAGCTAACGCAGCAGGTGCTATTGGGGCATCGTTGATTCCTTAATGCGCTGGGGCTGTGCTGTGGGTGGAGCTTAAGGCCTATTCCCGCCCTGCCGCCTACGCGCACGGTGGTCTCCTCGACCTCCGGCACCGCGCCGTCCGTTGCAGCCAAGGTTTCCAGCTTCTGGGACAGAGCCCTCTGGTACCAGGGGAAAAACTGTAGTTGCCTGGCCCTTACTCCACCTGCCGGCTCTCCACCCTTAACCCTGTGCCCGGCTCTTGGCTCTTGCTGTCCGTTTGGAAGCCCGGCGCCCGCGGATTCCCTACTCCAGCACCCGGAAGGCCTTCCTGAGTGAGTCAGCACCCCGCTTGCATTTAGTTGCTCCTTAGTGAAAAGGGATGGAGAAAAAGAGACTTACTTATTAAATTTCAAAATGAAATTAGATTTAAAGTTTTTCTGGTTATAAAAATTATGCATTCTCACGGTAAGAAAAATTCAAAGTATACAGAAAAATCCTAAGAAAAAAGCCAAAAACCTTACCTCTCTCAAATCCTAACATTCATTGGTAACCATGGTTAACATTTTGGTGAACATTCTTCTAGATCTTTATTGCTTGCTGCCCTCCTCCAGTGCCCTCCCCCCTCATTCTTTTCTACATTCTCAAATGGGAATATATTATATAGTAGTTTCTTTAAAAAATTTTTTTAAATTTAGAAACCTCAATTATTTGTTCTTCAGTCTGTTTTCCTTTAAATTCAACGTGTCTGAGATTTTTTTCATATTGGTAGATATAGCACTACGTTGTATTTTTGTGATTGTATGTGCATTGTATTATATACCTTAATTGTATGATATACCTATCAAGTGTTTAATTAAAAACACCTGATATATCATTTACTTTCAATTTATAGTAATAATAGTACTCTTTTTTTATTAGTGGAAGCAATAGAAGAAAAATTGAGGAACAATATTTGTAGACTTCAAAATATCTGTTACCTAAATTTCTAGAAGTAGAATCTTTGGGTTCAAAGATATGTGCATATAATATTTTGACTTATATAGCTAAACTGCTTTCCATTGAATTCTTTTATTTTTTGATAAACCCCAATAATGGGAAAAGTTTTTGGTGCCACAACAGCTATCCTCTTGTGAAAAGTTTCAGAATGTACAAAATTGATTTATTTTTTCCTTCTGAAACACAGAGGTAGGCAGCTACCTCTACAGCTACAGGTAGACCGCTACAAGCACTTTTCATGCAGTGCTTGTAAAGAAATTAAGTACATGCTTGTGGACAAGTTGATTCATCTTTTTGGGGCTTTGTATCTCATCTGGGGAAGTCAGCCTTGGATTAAATGCAGTCCAACGTCCCTTACATGTCTAAGGTTTTACAGTTTTATGATGCCAGGGGAAGAAAAAGCAGCAGCCAAATATCTTACTGTTGCCTGCCTGCCTTTTTATTTTTTATTCTATTTTATTTTTTCAGAGTTTCAGTTGGAGATTTAGTTATATATTAATTTGGGAATGGTTAACAACCATACGATGTTGTCTCCCCTCCTATCATGACACTGTCATTGGATGTTATTTCTTTATGAAGATAGTGCATATGAAACGGGTTATATCCTTTTTTGCCTGCTATCTACACTTAGCCTTCAGCCCCAATCCAGGGCTCTTTACCCCCAAAGTGACTGCCTAACTTCTAATAGTACACATATACTTTGATATATGTGAAAATAAGCAAAAATAAATATGTGCATATGTTATATATACATATATATGTTTGTATATGTGGGTGGGAGTGCACGCACACGGCATACATGCAATTTTACCCATTGCATCTCGCCAGCAGCTTGCATAGTAAAAGTGCTGAGGTATTTTGTTAAACCTTGGTTCAATAGCTTGGTTCAAAGGAATTCCACTGGTTATTCTAATTTCACTCGAGCAGCTTCTCCCCTGAGCTTATATATTCCATCCTACTCAGTTTCTCAGCTTCCTCGCTTAGCAGGTATCTTGAGCTTGACGTGTCTAAAACAGAACTCCTTATGTTTCCCACACCCTCCCTTACCTCCTTCTCTCACAGTCTCCCCCAATTTGGTAAACGACAACTCCATTCTCCCAAGAAACACCTTGGTGTCACCTTGCTTTTTCTTTCTCTCACACTGGCCAATTCTTTCTGCTCTGCTGCAGACACATCCAGTGTCTGACCGTGCCCCACACATTTGCACTGCTACCATTATGGTCCAAGTCCCCATCGACTTTCTCCTGGACAATTATATAAGCCTTTAAAGTGGGACCCCTGATTTCACCCCTGCCCCTCTCTAGTTTATTCTCCGTGAAGCAGCCATAATGATTCTTTTTAAAAGAAATAGCTTTATTGAGGTATAATGAATATACCATAAAATTTACCTGTTTTTAATATACAATTCAATGATTTTTAGTGCATTTACAGGGTAGTGCAGCTATCACCAATATCCAGTTTTAGAACATTTTCATCCTTCGGGAAAGATTCCCCCATGTCCACTTGCAGTCAATCCCCATTCTTGATCCCAGCCCCAGTAATTTGCTAACCACGAATTTGCTTTACGTCCCTATAGATTTGCATGTAGCACTCAGAAGTGAGGGCCCCATGTAGATAACCAGCAATATCATTTGGGAATGGGACGCTAGGCTCAGACCCATGTTTTGGGTGAGCCTTATTCTATTAGGGCCAATCTAGTAATGCTCAGTGGAGAGCAAGTTATAGGAGACATGTGTGACCGGATCAGGGGTCTAAAAGGATATGGGGTACTTGTATACCCGCGTACAACCTGTCCATAATCTCCTTTGCTCCCCAGTCAGCGAGCCATGAGGAATCAGCAGGCTGACTCAAGGGCCTTGCAGGATCCAGAGAGATAACTTAAACAGACAAACAGGCCAGGGTATGAGCCATCAGGGAATGGTGGGGACTGTGGTGAATCAGAGAGCTCAGGCCCTGTCCCATTGTAGCCCTGGGGGGATGTAGGCTCAGAGTTTTGCCAGATCTTCTGATGTCAAGACTCATCTGAAATCTGGATTCTGTGTGAAATCTTCTGTTTAAAAAATACTGACAGCAGCTTAACCCTTTTTTTTTAGATATTGCACCACATACAATGTGCAGACAAACAGAATGGGCCTGAGGCTGTGTATGCACCCTCCAACAGAATGGGCTCTCTTGGTTAGGATAAAGGTGTCCAGCTGTGCTGTACCACATGCAGCCCACCCTCCAGGCTACACGTTTTAAAGTGTCTTTCCCCTCTAAGGCTGCAGTCAAAGTCTTGTTTCCTCTGCATACAATTCTCCTTGTTGTTGGGTTCTTAGGCACGGTAGTTGGAGTTGGCAGGCAGTTACTTAGAATTTCTACTCAAGTGCTTTTTGAAACCATTTTTAAATTAAAAAGTCAGATCCCCAAGATTCACTGAATACCTAGCTAGCCTGCAATTCCATTACAAGCCTAGAGAAAAATGTCTGAAATTGTTTGTTGGTTTATGTTCTTATTAGTTTTTAGGATAGACAGGGACACAAGTAACCAGCACTGGCTGAAACAGAGGGACGGGCAGAGGTGTTTCAGGTGAAATATGTCTGGCCCTGAAGACTGCAGGGACCCAGGCTGCAAATGGGTGTGGTGCAGGGATGGCCAATGACCTAGCTGGTCAGGTGTGGGAAACGAGGGACAGGAGGTTGTCCCAAGAGTCATAGGAGCCGAGAAAGATGGGCTGATGTCTAGAGAGAAGAATCATATTATCCTTTCTGTGGACTAAATCAACACAGACCAGATCAACACAGAGCAAGAAACATATACAGCCAGAACAAAAGCCCTTCATTTCTCGGAAGAGATGGAAAATGATGGTTAAACTTTGTTTCCAGTAGGCACTTTATCTCTCTAGGACTGTTTTCTGGGATAGGGGTGGGTGGAGTATTAGCATCTCAAGAGAGTGTAAAGGAATACATCTGCTTTGTCTCAGTGTTTAATTTTCCTTTAACCACAGTCATAGGTACACTTTATGATAGTAGTTTTTGTCCGAGTGGTTAAGGGTGTGTGCTCAGAACTCAGTAGGAATTCCCTCCAGATTACAGCTCCACCACTTACGAGTTCTGTGATCTTGGGCAAGTTTTTTCACCTTTTTGAGGCTCAGTTTAGTCATCTGAAAAATGGGTATGGTAATGCCTACCTCACATCACGGGGCTGATGTGAAGATTAAATGCAATAATCCAAGCTCTGTGCCTGGCATGTAGTACATGTTCAATAAATGTTAGCTGCTATTATTGGTGCTGTTATTATTACCACTACTATTAGAGTTGAAAGTGGCATTAGGTCTACCTTCGTTATGTCAGAGATGAAGAAACTGACCCTCAGAGCTTCCAGGTTCCTTACCATGGTCCCACCACAGCAGGTTCCTGGCAGAACCAGCCAGTGCATCCTCTGGAACTCTTTCCTCAAACTCATCACTGCCTGGTGGCTGAAGTTTGCAATCATTCTTGTCTCTCTTCCAGGGAATATTGGCATGGAGTTCCCTGCAAAGTTTAAAGGGAAGGAAATAATAGTTTACAAGCTCCATGGGACCAGGAACCATGTCTGTCTTGGTCTCTTCCATATCCCTCTTGCTTACTACAATGTCCAGCATTTACTAATACAATATATAACAAACACACACATGTGCATTACATGAAGCATGACTCAGCAAGGAGATGGCCACAACGCATCATGGTGGTAAATGTGGCACCCATGAGCAGTGACTTCTCCGTTGGGAGTTGTTCCTGGGGACATTTGCCTGTGTCCTTCCTGTGCTCCTAGAGCTCGTCGAACAGGGATGAAGGCAATTTACAGGAGAGGCCGCTGCATTTGGCCCCCACATTCCCTCTTTCCTTTTTCTCCCATTCTCTTCCCCTCTGCCCTTTGCTTCTCTTCTTTCTCTTTTATTTCTTCTACTTCCTACTCTTGATCTATAATTTAATGAGCATAGGCTAGGTTATGCTGCAGAAATAAACCACCTCTAATTTTCAGTGGCTTGATTCAGCCAAGCTTATTTCTGTAAATCTGGGTGTCACTCCAGGACAAATGTCTTCCATGTGTTGGCTCAGCATTCCAGGCTTCTTCTGTCTTAGGCACTGCCCACAGCAGCAAGGGTGGCCATTCTCCCCTAGGCTGGGTATGGAGCCCCCAAGGGGCTCATGCTGGAATGAAACACCCCACCGCATGTTACATCCACCCACTCTGGAGTGGACTAGTCGCTTGGACCCACCCACAGGCTGGGAAGGGTCATCCCTCCATGGGCTCAGAAGGTCCCAGAAGGCAAGGAGAACAGGATCTGGGTGAGCATTAGAAGGCTCTTCCACAATTCTTTTTCAGAACTCAACCCTTTTCCTCATCTGTTCTCCCTTCTTTTTCACTTACATTCTCTCATTTCCTCATTCCCCTCCCTGCCTCCTGTGCCCTCTTTGCCCGCCTCGCTCCAGCTGCTGTCCTGTGTCCTCCTGTGCCACACAGAGCAGATGCTGACCGAGGATACTGCTGTGACTGCCGGGTCTGCTCGGCTCTGAGTTTCTTGTGTGGATATAGATGAAGGCAACGGAATTTGCCTGCTCCTTCTGGGTTCCCTGGGGACTTATCACAAAATCCTCCTGTTGTCCTGAGCACTTCTTCCAGAGCCTGGAAAGGACTGGCAGAAAGTCAAGCCAGCCATCTTGTACTCGGGAGATACCAGACAGCCCCAGAAACTTCCCCTTCTCCCTTCAGGGGTCACCGCCCTCAAAGACCCCACCAATCTCAGCACACGGTTCAGCGGAGCTGGGGGTGCATTCGGAAGGACGTGCATTTGATTCTCTGCACAGGATCTAGGCACTGACCACTTACCTTGATCCTAAGGAGTGATCAGTTTAGTTTCTTGATAGTATCAAGAAAGTCTCCAGGTGAGTGTTCCAGATTGGCCTCAGACTGAAGCAAGTTGAGATAGAACCTGATTTTTTTTTTTTTTTTTTTTTTTTTTTTTACTATATTTGTAATAGACGAAGGGACATGTCATGGGGGTCAGATTGCCTGGCTATGCCATCGATTTATTGTGTCTCATTGAGCCTCTTTCCTTCCGGGTGTCATTCCTGCAAAGGGAAGTGGTTGGGCAAGATGAACTTCGAAGCATCTTCTAGAGCTATGATTCTCTGAGTTTGGCACATCTTGCTTGCCATGGAGGACAATGCATATGGCCAGAGTGTACTACAGTAGAGGACATACAGTAGAGTGTATTATTTGAAGTCTTATAAAGGCCCCACAGTCTCATCTTCCACAGAAGACAAGGAACAGGAACAGGGTGAGGAGTGGTTTAGATGAGGTATGAACGGGCAGGTGGAGGTTTGATGAAACTACACATATTAATCGCGTATTTTCCTCAAAAAGTAGCTTAGATTACCTGTCAATTATATTCTTTGTAGTTTCTCCTCTTGTTTTTTTCCCATTATAAAACTTTTAGTCTCAGAAAATGCTGAGAATGGAAATATTAGGACATTTAGAACCAGCTTGTTGACATAGTCAGTATAGACACATCAGCTGTTGGTGATTTCCCCCAAAGTTGAAGGTTATAATTCTTCTACTCTTCCTAAGAAATAATGGTCTCTTGGAATGTGCAAGTAAATTCATCATACTGTGTCCTGAGAATTGGTCTCTGTAATACATCCTGGTCTCTGAAAAAGAGCTGCAGTTGTATAATGGATTTTAGAATTCTCCAAAGCTGGTTCAACTAACATATTTGTTAGTCTAATAAATGATATTGCTCTTGTCAAGATTTTTCCATATAGCACAATTTAATAGAGGAATCAATAGTTTCTCAGACATGACAAAAGGGCCTGGGTGTCTTTTGATGAGAGATACAGAGTGTCTTCTTGTTCTAATATAGCCAAAACGGAAAAAAAAAAAAGAAAAGTTCCCCCCTCCCTTCAAGTGTATTTTTATGAAACTAAAATATACATATTACTTTCTCTAGGAAAATATTTGTTTATCAATATTTTCTCCTACAGTGTCTTTTTACCCAGTTACTACACATGGATATGCATTTTGTTTTCATCTTAATCCTTCCCCTTGTTTGATGAGCTGTCACTAGTACACACTTCTTCAGGAAAAACTCAAGTCTGAGGATATTTTGATCCACTGGGCCTATGGAATTTTCCTTAGAAATCTTTTAAGAAACGTTTCAGGCAGACATTGGCATCTACCTACATTTCTTCTCATCATAGCTTTTTAAAAGTCCCTAAAGTGGTTTTGTATAGTCAGGGGTCATCTCCTCCAGCAATTCCTGCCTTAACCCGAGCCTCAAGGAGGTTTTAAGGCTGCGTACACTGTCCTCTGGCCCCTGCCGCCATATTGATACCTTCCCTGACTTTAGTTAATGTGTTAAACAAATCTCTTTTGGAGTTGTTGATGCTGCTTGGAAGGAAACTGCATTGGTATTGAGAATATTAGAACATCTGTGTGTCTTGTCCTCAGCCAAAACATTTAGTTTTTGCCATGGAATGTGTTATTTGGAGGATGTCTGACTTTCACGGCTCTGGGTTCCACCTACTGGCAGGAACAATTTGCTGACATTGTCCCTTAGCAGTTATCCCCAAATAACACCATCTTCAAATACAAACCCAAGTATGGGTCAGAAAATGACTGCTGGGGACAGTTTCTACCAAACTGATGAGAGGCTGCTCTTTGACATGCTTACTCCTACAGCTCAGATCCTTGGTCATGGCTATCTCTTGAGACAGAAGTAGTCTCAGAACATTTCCAGAGAGAAGACACATGAGTACATGATGTGTTAGGGGAGCTAAAATTGACTGTGGAGATCAGCTGGGTTGAGAGCAGGGGCTCTCAACTTGACTGCATATTAGAATTACCTGGTGGGCTTTTAAAAAAGACCAGGGTCTTGACCTTATCCCTAGAGATTCCTGCTTCAGGTGGTCTGGAGTGGGGCCTGGGAAATAATCTCTTTCTCCCTTTTTCTCCTTTTCAGGTGATTCTACTGTGCAGTCAGGGCTGAGACCCACGAGTCTAGAGCAGCGCTACTCATAGCAGCAGTATTGCTTTGGAATTTGCTAGAAATGCACTTGGGAGTGGGGCCCAGGAATCTGGATGTTTTCAGTTCTCTAGAAGACTCTTACCCATGATTCTCAAATGTTAGCACACATCAGGATCACCTGGAGGGCTTGTTAAACTACAGCTCGCTGGGTCTCACCCCAAGAGTGTCTGATTCAGTAGGTCTGGGATGGGACTTGAGAGTTTCCATTTCAAGCAAGCTCTCAGATGGATGTTGCTGGTCTGTGGTCCACACCTGGGGCAGCGTTAGTCTGCACTGGGCTTGGGGACTTGGACTGTTTCTGAATTTGTTGCAAAGGTGGTTGTTTTAAGACATGAGTATCTCAGCTCTCATAAATGGATTCATAGAACTGATTGCTTTGGCTAGGAACCCGCTTCCCATCCCCGACCCCACTTTTTAAAGGTTTTCCCAGCAAGGCTGTAAAGCATGGGATAAAACTCCAAGAGTCAAACTTGATCCCGGATGATAGTTAACCACTTTGATTATTTTGACTAAGACATTTTACCAGTTTTATCAGGGTAAAATGAAGTATCTTGAAAGATTTTTTTTCCCCTTCTCTATTGGTTGGTTGTTTGAATGTATTAGGCAAATTGATGGAAGGTTTTGACTGTCAGACACACTTTGTAGTAGAATCTGTTTTTGCCTCAGTGGTAAGAGTAGAACATAAACTTATATCTTTAGGTAAATAGAAGTAACACATTTTTTCACACATTTTTTCTGTTTCATTGATGGACTGGATGCTATTTGAGGCAGTGGTTCTCCATATGTATTTGGGATGAAGGTAGCGGGGGAGGGTGAAGGGTCCTCTCCAGGTGATTCTGATAAAACCCTCAGGTGAGAACCATTGCTTGGGAGCAGGGGTCACAAACTAAAATGCCTCCAAGGGCTGGGAGGGGTAGGGCCAGGTGGTGGGGGCAGTCAGGGGGGCTGGAGTCCCCTGCCTGTCTACAGGGAGCAGCCCTCCTCCCACTCCGGCTGATTTTGGCTGCGTGGCAACACTGCACAGCATGGCCAGAGCTTCTTGTTTTAAAAGGAAAGCCAAGGATCCCACTTTTCTTCTGAGAAATGTCCTGATCTCTGAACGTTGGCAACACATTTTTTAAAATGTAAAACCCTCGTGCAGATCAAGGAACACACACTTGTGAGCAACCTGTTTGTGACTTCAGGGTGCCTTCTGTAAGTCTGAGATTCCAATAAGAGTCATTCAAAATGAGTCCGATTCAAAGTAAGCTAAGAAACACACTCAGTTCCCTGGGTTTGCTTTCTAGCATTGTGATTCCACGAGATATAAGGGCAACAGGGAAAATGTTATTGCATTTTTTTTTTTTTTTTTTTTTTTGGCGGTACGCGGGCCTCTCACTGCTGTGGTCTCTCCCGTTGCGGAGCACAGGCTCCGGACACGCAGGCTCAGCGGCCATGGCTCACGGGCCCAGCCGCTCCGCGGCATGTGGGATCTTCCCGGACCGAGGCACGAACCCATGTCCCCTGCATCGGCAGGCAGACTCTCAACCACTGCACCACAAGGGAAGCCCTGCATACTTTTTAAAAAGGATAATTTAAGTATCTCAGGCTCCAGCTTGTGTGCCTCCAGATTTTAATATAATAATCATCCTTGGTATAACATGTTTCTTTGGAAAAGAAATTTGGATGCATTTCAATCTTTGGTGCATGGAATTAACAAGATAGGGGTTGGAGAAGTTTCAGACTCCATAGAAGAGTGGCCACAAAAGAACATTCAAACCAGTAACTAAAAATCTCAGTGGTATATGCTTCAATGATTGGATCTTGGGTATTCAGGGCTGACTGCATCTTCCTGCATATTGAATTATTGTAGCATTAAGTTCCTGTAACATTTAGGAAATAGATGGCCAACAAGTGACTGAAAAGAGAAATTTAAAAAGAGGGCATCACATTCCTTTTTGTTATGTTTATCTGTCCTCTCAAGGACAGAAAAGGTGCTTTACATCTGTTTAAATCTTGGACTGGCATATCCAGCCCCTAGGTGCTGGAGGGTTTGTGGGCCTCAGTCACGCATTTAACCTCTAAGACCTTCCATTTCATTAGGGGAATCTGCCATTATAGATGCTCATTCCTATCTTGTGGTAAAAGTTTTCTCTGCTCTCTGCTGACTCTGTTGGTAGCTTTGTTAAGTTGTACGTTGTCTGAAGCGGCAGGCACGGTAGAGAGGCCTGGACCGAGCATCGTGGTAGCTCTGTGTTAACCCCATTTTGTTCCCTTTATATGTTGAGTGTCAGTTTTTGTGGCCTCTGAAGATACGGTTTGGTATGTGTTGGCAGGTCGACAGAGGGACAATTTTCAGGGATGAAATCGAAGGTTGTCGCTATTACTACTGGAACATAAATATAGAATAAGCATCAGTGGGATTTCCCTGTGGTCCACCCCAGTGTAGGGGAAATAGGATTCATATAAGATATTCACATCTGGCTAATAAGAAAGGGGTATCTTGTTTCACTCTTGCTGTTTCTCCTTGTACATTTTCTGTCGTGGGGTCCCCATGGTAAGTTGGAATTTGTATGTTCTTGGATCTCTAGCCAAATGCTATCTAATCTCTCCTTAACCATGAATAAAGCCTTTACAAGCACAGATATACTGGAGGAATTTGAAACTGGGTAGGGAGGCAAACTTGTTGTAGTTTGGAGAACAAACACATAAATTTTTGCCTGATATAATTTTTGTGCTTTGGAAACTAACCAAGAAACGGATAGGAATGGGCAGATCTTTAAGTGAGCAATTTTAGAAAGGAGAAAAGTATTATGGAAATTGCAAAGAAAGATTTTGGATTCTGACTCAAGTCCTGGTATGAGTTTGGAATGTTCTAATCTGTTCAGCTTGAGCCAGAAATAGTTTCTTAAGGAGAAAGACATAGGCTCAAGTCACACCTTGGCCTCCTGTTTTTGCTGCTGTAGGTAGACCCCATTCTGATGGCTCTTTTACAGGTATCTGCTTTGTGACATTGATGGAAAGTCTAAGCCTGGACCATGTGGTGTTGCAGGGTGTTCCAGAGTCAGTTTCCCACCATTCCCAGCTACAAAATGTCTACCTTTTCCCAACCCTGTGACCTTAGTCTGTTCTTATCCTCTCTGGTCATCAGTTTATTTATAAAACTGAGAGTGATAATATTTGCCCTGCAGCCTCATGAAATTTTGATAGTCAATTGAGATAATATAGCTAAAAGTGCTTTTCAAATTGCTAAGTGATTCAGAGATGTAGGGAGTTCTTAGGCAATCTACACTACAAGGATGATACAAGGAACTTGGAAACTTTCCTGCCAAAATCAAAAGGTTGTATGTAGGTGGTATCATATGTCTATAGGCAGGTCATTTAGAAGCACTGTCCCATTGCAATCAGCTCAGTAGTCAGTCAGACTTGAGTTCAAATCTTTGCTTTACTAACCATACAACTCAATGTTATTTGAGCCTCACTTTCCTCATTTATAAAAATAGCTATAAAACCTACCTCACAAAAGTGATTGTGAGGATTAAATGAGATAATATATATGAAAGTTTTTATATAGCTAGGTTCCTATTAGATGCTCAGTAAGTGTTGATTTGATTCATTGAGAAACGCACTGATAAGTGTTCCCAAAGCATTTGCAATGTATATAAGGGCATCCAAGACCTAACCACTTTGTTGGACCAGTGCAGTTCTTTTAATAAAACCGAAGAAGACGGAATTCAAGGCCTACTGTACCAGTAGGAGGCTGGCTAAATGGCCTCTCCCCAATAAGTATCCCACCTATAACAGAGTTATTCCTTATGGATAAACTATTGCCTCTGAATGTCCTCTTTTACAATGCAAATATCTCTGCATAGGAAACACATGAATAGATTGTGAACCTTAGCTTTTCTGCATCAGGTGGTTGAGCTTGAGTCAGAGGAGTATCTTAGGGACACGGTCAGAGTCTAACATCAATGATTAAGGGGAATATTCAGCATAGTCAAAATCACCATCAAAGTGCCCACAAATTCCACTACATTTTGTATAGTATGTAATTAGCACAGTTTTGCTTCAGAGTTGGACTAGATCACTCTTTCTAGGAGAGTATCAGATGAAATATTTGACTTGTGGTTAGGGTTCAGGTTATATGGGAAAATATTTACTGTTGTTCTTGAGGGTATATTGTGATGAGATGCTCTGGGAAGCCAGTGGGCACCACGAGAGCTCTGGGGAAAAGGAGGGTGAAAAAAAGATGAGATGTTTTAAAGGCGTGTGCCTGGTGAGCATAACAATTATTGATGCCTCATCAATAATCGTTAAGTAAGTGAATTAATTACAATTGTTTGCAGAAAGTTTGTCCGATTTATGTCCTCATCAGTGAATATAACAATGTCTGTTTTATAGCACTCTTACAGTAAGCATTAAACATTTTTTTAAAATTTGTGCAAATTTAATAGAACAACATATTATTTCATTTTTGTTTTTAATGTGCATTAAAAATATTAGTACCAATGTATTCATTTCACAGAGTAGAAAGACAGGAAAAACCAGCTGATTGCTTGTCCTGACTTCAACGACCTCCATCCATATTGCTGACATGTTACCATGACTTTCTCTGCCAGTCACTTGCCCTAAGTGGGGTTTGTTGATCTGAGCAGCCCCTTCAAAGAACTGGTCACTTGGACCTGGTCTGGTCTGGCACTAACTATCCCTTGAGCCAGCTTCCAGTCCTGACCTGCCCTGTACCAGGAGGTTGCTGACATCTCTTACATGAGACCTCTGCTGAGAACATGTGTCCCAACCCCACCGTGCATCTCAGGACCCTCTCCCACTCTCCTTTCCTTCTCTGCACCTAGCCAACTTCCACTGCTTTCCATCCTCCTGCTGCTAGCTCAAGTCCACTTCCTTCCGGGAATGATTTCTTTCCCCTTTGAATAAATCATACTATTGACCATACCCCTCATTTAACAAGACTATGTATCAAGTAAATGGCACAGACAATAATTGGCATCTTTTGTAATAAAGGGTTTTGCATGCAGTAGGTAAATAATAACAGTGGTCCCTGGAGTCTATGGGAATTTCATCATGACAGCCTCATTTCTGAGATGGAAAAGAAGATCACAAACCCAGGGTTTAATTCAATAAGCAGCACCTTTGTGTCTAATAGCTCTGAATTCTAGTCTTCCCCCTCAGGGACTCACTACCCATCCTATAGCAAACAGTTTAATCTCCACGTCTTGGTTTTCTTGTCTGTGAGACCAAGGCTCTGTCTGGTAACCTTGGAGAGCGGGGTTACCTGGATTACGTATCCTAAGGCCCTGCCAAGTGGCTAAATTAAAGGACTGATTTAAAGGAAGTTAAAAAGAAGATAAAAATGACACAACCCAGAGAGAGCCCATTATTCAACTCAAGTTGCTCTGTTCTGAGGAATTAGAAGCCATGATCTATGATTTGAGTATAACTCAGGGAACAATTTTGGTCTAACAGCTTCAACTATATTTACAACAGCCTTTCCCCCATTTCAACCCTCTGCTTTTTACTCTGTAAACTTCCTTCTCTATGTCTAAAGAAATTCTGCTTAAATTCCTTGAGGGTCTGACCCTTTCTGAGCCTTAGTTTATGTTCTTTTGTTTTTGTACTTGACATTATCTCAAATAGTCTTGTAAAATCTTGCTTCTGTTCCCTTCAGAATTTTATATCCCTCAATGAGGCATTTTCCCCACTTCCTTCAGAAAAATAGCTGCATCGCTTTTGTAACTTTTTTCTTTTATGAATATAGATAAAAATTTCAAGTTCCTTAAATGATACAGATTGCCTTTCCTGGCACTATTGCTGTATACAGAATAACCTAAAACAAAGTTATTTGAGCAAAGTTACCATTTGGCAAATCTGTATTAAACCCAGTAACAGTGGTCGAAATGTTTTAGAGAGGACTGCCTAGAGGAAAGCTGATAATCTGGTTTTGGGGAAAAAAGGGGAGCCTAAAATGGCCAGTGGGCTGGTTAGCACAATATTATTTTTCTCTGATACAGTTCATGGATGAAAGTACTGTGATTCAATAGCACTTTTTTCCCCCTTGTTCATTCGTTCCATAGATGTTCACTATCTCAGGTGAAAATGGGTATAGTTTGTTTTCAGGAGAAGATGAACAGCTCAAAACCTTTGAAATAGCAGTTATTCATTTAAGAAATATTTTTTTGAGGGTCTCTGCTGTGCCAGACCCTGTGCCGAGAGCAGGGGATACCCTACAGAAGTTCTGTGTCTGGTGGGGGATGTGAATAAATTAACAGTCAATTATAATACAGTGTGACAGGTGTTCTGAGGGAGGTCAGAACTGAGAGAGGCACCTCACCTCTTTTAGGGGGTGGAGTGTGGGTCAGAAAGGAAGACTTCCTGAAAGAATTGATTCTTCAGCCAGAGCAGGCTACAGTGTATATATGGAGGAGAGATGGGGTGTAGGATGGGAAGGAAGGTAATACATGAATGTATTAGTTTTCTATTGCTGCTGTAACAAATTATCACTAATTAAGTGGCTTAAAATAACACAAATTTGAGAGGTCTGAAGTCTGAAAGAGGTTTCCTTGGGCTGAAATCAAGGTGTTGGCAGGGCACTGTTGCTTATGAAAGCTCTGGGGAAGAATCCATTTCAGCTTCCAGAGGCCCCCTGCATTCCTTGACTCCTGGACCCTTCCTCCCTCCTGGATAGTCCAGGACAGTTTCCCCATCTCAAAGTTCTCAACTTAGTTACCCCTGCAAAGTCCTTTTTGCTATGTAAAGGATATATTTACAGGTTCTAGGGATTAAGACAAAGATCTCTTCTGGTAGTGGTAGACCACTATTTTGTTTACCACAATGACCAAAGTGCATTTTGGGGGGAAGAAAAAGGGACCCCAGTTCTTTGAATATATCTAAGAGGTTCTGTGCATAGCTTGAAAGATAGCATTATCTAAACCAGTTACCATCTTATACATTAATCTGAGTCTCATGTTATGCCTGTTCTGAAACCTCATTAATGGCCCCGTTCAAATGAAGAAACGAGCCGCCATTTGATAGTTTTTCTCAGTAAGGAAAAAGAGAAATTAGGACAGCGTTATTTCTTATAATGAAACTGTATGAAATTGTACCTTAAGAAGTAGTGTGGATTCAGAGATGGTTAATAAGTCTTGAGGAATCTTCCCAGGGAAGCCTGTTGCTAGACTCAGTTTCCTTGCTTAAGAACTGGCCTATCTTGGTTTCCTTCTCATCTTGGCTGTTCAAGTTTTGCAGTTCAGAGTAATAACCTGCAGGTGTGCCTCTTTATCACCTTCCCTGTCACTGAGCCCAAACTGGGGAGCCTTATGCCACCCCTGAATCAGCACTGGCCTCCCCAGCCGGTGTCAGCTGAGCCTGACCCAGCTGCTCTGCCCGCTTTGGCAGTGGCAACTAACAGGGCATTTCGGGTCCCACTGATCTCTCTGTGGTGGCAGAGGCCGGGGTAGGAAGGATGGTGGTTGCTTTTGCTCCAATGGAGTGGAACGGGGATAAGGGACCCCACAGATCTGCCGCCCAGTCTGCTCTTGGTGGCTGAACGTGAAGGGTTAGCTGCTGTAGTGGATGGAAGGGTGTAATTTTCTTATTTTTAAAATTAAACTTAGAGTTGATGATGAGGCATTGATAGAAAAATGACTGACAGACTGACTCGAAGTGTCTAATACGTTTGTCTCATAAGTGTTTTAACATTTATTACAAAATATTTAAATTTATATTACATCTGTAAACTGATTTAAAAATTCCCAAACAAGTGAAATTTCAGACATCATATTTTTAATACAGTCTTTCAAGGCAGGTTAAACATTGCTTCACCAGTCAGATGTGTTTGCCACATTTGTTTTCCCATCAGCCTCGTCTACACTGAACTGATTCCCCTGTAGACAGTTGAGTTCAATGCTGGGGAATTTCAACAGTCTGTAAGTGTTGGCTGGGGCCAGTGCTCTCCTTTGCCAGATTTGTGCTTTGCCAGTGTTTGTTCTTTCTTGTTAGCGTTCCAGATTTGTTCCTAAACTGGCTTGCCTTTGGGTCCTGAGCCCTTTCTCTATGTTCTAGCTGGAGCTGCCAGTGGACTCTGACATCGTGGGCCTGGGGCTCAGTCTCGCCTTCACTGCTTGCTCGTTGTGTGAACACGAGCAGGTCACATGGCTGCCATTTGCTGAGCCCACCTCAGGTCAGGTAGTCATCACAACGCCCTGTCCTGTTGCAGGTGGACAAACAGGAAGCAGAGACGAGGACATGTTATGTCCTTGTGGCTTGTGGGCGATAGAGCTGGGATTCAAAGGCAGCTGTGTTTCTGGATGTTTTTTTTCAGGGTGAGAGGTTCTGCAGGGGGAGGTGGATGAGGACTGAAGGCTGAACAGTTGGGGTGGCTCTGGGTCCCCAATCCCTCTTTTGGGAAGAATTCTACTGTCATCTGTTTGATAATCATCAATTTATTGGAAAAAGGTTTGAAGCTAAAATAGGCGTTGGAAAATAATTATGTTTTTACTCCATCATGCCTTTCTAAGTTATTGAAGCTCCTGGAGAGCCTTTGTCTGCCGTAACTCAGAATAGTAATGGTAGTACAGTCCATACAGAATTGTAGGAAAGAGGAAATGAAGTAACACAAGTGAACCATCTGGTACAGGATAGGGCCTCCCACACCAATGAGTTCTCTTCATCCTTATACAAAGGCTTTGCATCTAGGTATGGCTCAACTGTGCCTAGGGCATAACTGAACCATTATTTGGATATTTTTACATTATTTACAATAAAGGCTAATTAATTCAACAGATACATGTTTAGAACCAACCGTGTGCCTAGAAATGTGTGGGTCTGTGGCCAGAGATGGCCTGGTGGAGGGTGGGTGGGCAGCCAGGTAGTGCGGCGGCTGTGGGAGGTGTCTCCCCCGCCCCATCCCACCCCAGAGAGAGCCTGAAGTCTCAATAGCCTCCATCAGGCTATTCTTGTCTTTGGCTCTTTTCAAAATTTTTCTCTAAAATGCTAAGCCGCCAAGAGAGGCAACTTCTCAGTTTTCCTGAGTTTGTTCCTGAGGAAGAGCTACCATAGCGACACCCAGGGTAGAGTTGGATGAAGGCTTGAGATGAAGGGCTGGGATCGTTGGGGAGGTAGGGGCATTCTAAGGTCAACATTTATTTCCTTCCTGACTCAGCCAGAGTGGGCCGGTGCCAGTTGTCAAGGGGCTAAAATGACACTCACATTATGTTCTCCGGGTCTCGGGCCTACGGATGCCTGTTGGATCTGTCCACTGACACAGATGGGGTTTTGTCTAGGAAAGAGGGAAATGCAGGCCGATGAGCTCGGAGGAGACCAGCTGATAAGATCAACCAGCCCCACGTGGGGGAAAGGAGATGGAGCAGGTTAAGAAGCAGTGAGTCAGGGACCCAGAGTGACACACTGTAACTCCTACGGACACTGAGTTTGGGGAGGATAAGGTGAAAACACCAATTTCATACAGGAAACCCAAACCCCAGGAAAAGACTAAATTAGTTAAAGAAGACCTTGAGAGTTTTCCTAAATTTGGTAAAGTAAGGGGTTATACTAGCTCTGCGTCTGCCAAAAAGGAGTTGTTGCACAAGCAAAAACGGCCAGGTAGGAAAATGAAGGTAAGATGTCATTCAGAGCCAGACGTCTCCTGAATGAAGAGAGAGTCCAGCCTAGACCAAGGGCTGGTCTGGTTGAGAAAAGATACCAAGAGACCTTCAAAAGGGACTAGCAATGAAATGAACAGTGACAATCACAAATGTTGATTTGTGCCAGGAACTCACCTAAACCCTTTGCATGAGTGAGCTCACTCAATCCTAACAACATCCTTATGAAACAGGTACTATTATTTTCCCTATGTTACAAACAAGGAAACTGGGAAAGTCAGGTTAAGGTGCTTGCCTAAGGTCAGCTGTGAGGCCAGAGTTCAAACTGAAAGCCTGACCCCAGAACCCATGCTCTCAAGCACTCGCTTTCTCTCTACAAAGTGCACTGTTTGCGTAGAAGTTCTAAGAGAAGCTAAGGCTGGAGCGGTGGTTTTTAACTGGGGCCAGACCTTCTGGGTTGGTGAGCAAAAGTTTGTGTGTCTCTTAGTCTATGTTTTGGGTTTTTGTTTTCCCTGAGGAGTGGGAGAACGTAGTATTTCCAGAGAAAACAGTGACCCCACATAGGTAAAAATCCCAGAGGGTTAGGGGCAATTTTTGCACACCAGCCTCCCAACCAAGACTTGGCTGCTGGGCTGCCGGTTGGGCCACAGGGCCTAGGCTGACTTGTGTTCTCCGGGCCAACTGCCTGGTACCTCCAGCTGGATCTCCCAGGAAGGGTATTTCTGGGGCTCAGCTGTCTGTCCTCATGGGAACTTTGGCTGGGAGGGATCATCCCTTGATAAGCATTTCATTTGCCAGGCTTGGCTTGGTGTATATTTACTAGAAGATTAAGCCTGTTAAAACAGAAAAATGGTCACTGCACTGGAACATTTTTCTCTAAGTGACATTATCCATGACTTCTACTGAGAAGAAAAGAGGCAAAATCTTTATATTCTGGGCAAAGGCTTTTGCAATTTTCTGGTGACATTGATTATAGCTTATCTAACTTCATAGCAGATCTATCTTATTCACAAGGTACAGTGTAGCTTGAAAATCAGAGGAGGGGCTGAGGAAGGGGGCATCACACTTATTTTCAGATAAGACTTTGTATTATGATTAAGTCACTTTCCCCAGACAATTTAGATTAAGCAGAGGTTTTCTCTGTGAAGATCAATATGGTCACTGGTCCTGAGCAGCAAATAAATATATGTTTTTTCTGCCATCTACACCTAACAGTGAAGAACAACGAATCAGGAACAACGGATGTGTTAGTCACTTGATTGGTGTCTGAAAAACCACACCATTTTTGCTCTCGTAGGTTGTAGTGTAACTTTCAACACTCTTTTTTTTTTTTTTTTTTTTTTTTTGCGGTACGCGGGCCTCTCACTGTTGTGGCCTCTCCCGTTGCGGAGCACAGGCTCCGGACGCACAGGCCCAGCGGCCACGGCTCACGGGCCCAGCCGCTCCGCGTCATGTGGGATCTTCCCGGACCGGGGCACGAACCCGTGTCTCCTGCATCGGCAGGCGGACTCTCAACCACTGCGCCACCAGGGAAGCCCTCAACACTCTTAATGTTAGATTTCAGTGAGAGAAATAGGAAAATGTGCTTCCCACCAAAAAGATACATTCTACAATCAGAGTCTGATATCAGTTGTTGTATATCTTCCTGTCCCTTGATTCTTTCAGTTTCCACTGTCTTATCTGGAGGAGACAGTGGGAAGTGCTCTGGAGTAGAGAAGATACACAGGTCTTAAATTCCACTTGTGTTACCAGTCACACCTCCAGGAGCCTTTAGTTTCACATCTTTCATATCCTGACTGACTTTTTGTGCTTGATTTATGGTTTATGTAGCTGGTTGTACTTCTTTGTGGTTCTGACAGTCTTGGCTTCATACATTTTGAGGCTGTGAGTGTGTTCAAGTTTAGAGTCATTATATCTCCCTAGTGAACTACACTTATTTTGTAGTGCATCCTTTATCTCTAACATTTCTATTTGCCTTCAAACCTATTTTCTCTGATATGAATAGAGAGGTACCCAAGCTTTTTGCTGTTGGTTGGCCTATTTGCCTTGTATACCTTTGTTCATCTTTTTTGCTTTTACTCTTTCAAAGCCTTATGTTTAATGCATCTCTTGTAATCAGTAAATAGCTGTTTCTTTAAAAAAATTCAGTCTTAGCAAAGTCTAAAGTTAATCAAGAACTTTATTCTTGTCCTAAACAATACTAGGACCTTAGAATATTTTAACTACCATCATCTTTCTTGATTTATATGCTATTTTATCATATATTTTATTTCTACGATTTTTGTTTTGAGTGTTGTCGTGGGCACTGTGTGCGCTGCCTCAGTTCCCCTTCAGGACTAAGACACTCCTCTGCCAGATGCTGGGAGAGTTGGTGGCTTATGGCTCCCAACTGAGTCCCTCACTGGGAATTGTTCTCAGCAGAAGAGAATGACCTGGCCCAAAGTCATGTCCCCTCCCTGGTGGCAGCTCATATCCAGGCCTGGTTATTGTGTGTATGTGGCAGGATAAAGGTCCCCTTCCTGAAAGGTGGGACAACACTGGTGGCCTTCCCAGCTCCAGAGCTCTCTGTGGGATCAGATAATGTTTTGTTGTTGACTCCATCACAATTCAACTTTTCTCTGCCAATTTCACTTCTTTTACTCCCCAGCAGATGTTGTCCCCTAGATAACTCTCTCATAATCCTCCTGCGTGCAAATCTCAGATTCACAGTCAGTTCCCAGGGAATCCCATGGGCCAGTGTTCATTTAGACTTACGTATTTTCCATTTTATTTGCTAATAATTTCTTTTTGTGTCTGGGATCAATTTCCTTCTGCCTGAATTACGTCCTTTAAATTCCTTTAGACAGAGCCCGTTGAGTGAAAGTCTTCATTTTGCTTTGTTCTGAAAGATAATTTTAATGAGTATGGAATTCCAGGTTGACAGTTATTTTCTTGCAGCTCATTGGTGATATTTTTCTACTATTTCCTGACTTCCATTGCTGCTCTTGCAAATTTAGCTGTCACTCATTTGAAGGTAATCTGTCTCTTCTGTCTGCCTGCTTTTCAGATCTTCTTTTTGTCTTTGATGTTTCATAGTTTTACCATACTATGTCTAAAGGAGGATTTATTTTTACTTCACCTACTTGGGATTCACTGAGCTTTCATATCCAGACTGCTGGAGGTGGAGGTTTCACTTCAGTAAAATAATAATGGTGATAATTTCTGTTTCAGTGGGACTGCAGGAAGATTACGTGAAACAATTCATGCATATTTCCTGTAAGGCAGAATTTCCACAGTTGTGGTTCACTGAATTAGATATTTTCCCTGATCAGGTGTCCTCAACAAGTTCTGTGACCAAATAGATTTGGGAAGTGCTGGTTTCTGCATGCTCTCTTGGAGAGCTGCAAAACTATCAACATTATGAAAACCTAGGGAAGTCTTGCACTATTTTCCACACTCATGTGTCCTTAGAAGAGCTTTGTTTTAAACATCTCTTAACAGCTCATATTCCATGGAACACAGTTTGGAGGAATACCAGTGTATAAAATATCTAGTGAAATGTTTTATTTAATGAGAAAGGAGTATTTCCCCCTTACAAACAGTCTAGGGTTTTTATTAAGCAAACAACAAGAAAAGGATCAATCACAAGGAGGCAGTGGCTCATCAGTGCCTTGTTCCAGGCTGCCTGAATCGAAACCTGTTCCTGGCGTGGCTCCCCACCTCCCTTGCTGTGAGGCCACCAGGAGAGAAGTGCACTCGCCTGAGTGTGTGGAGCCTTCCATGTTGACTCTAGGTTGCATATGCAGTTGTTCTTCTGGGTATTCTCCCTCAAAGGGGCATTGTTTGGATTCAAGGGCTAGTTTTGAAGAAGTTTATAGTGTAAGAAGGTTACAGTTGTTGATTCTGAAGGAATAGACTTGATGTTAATGTGTGTTTGATTTGGGAGGCCTTCCCTCAGCCAAGAGCACGCCTCCAGAGAGAGCTGGGTGGAGCTGAGAATCCATAACATATTAAGAATGACCTTGAGGTTGAGATCCCTAAATGGTCACATTTCGAAAAGGAACATTTCTGATGTTACCACGCAGCCTTCGTCCATCATCCATTTTTTTGAGAGAAATGAGAGGTGATGTACAGAAAGTTAATTTCAAGTGTTTGGAGGAGTAAGGAGACAGGAATGTTTTCCTACCTACCGGAGGAATAGGAATGCGTATCTCTACGTATTTGTGAAGTTGGTTTAGGTTCTTTAATTCCTCTTCCCTATAGGGGCTTCAGGAACACGGTCTGTCTCTATTTCCCTGGTAAGTGCCATGAAGAATATTTTTAAAGTGCTGTTTCCAGTGTTGTCTGGGAGAAAAAAATGTCTTGAATCAAACCTGGTCTTACTGAAAACTAAGGCTAGGGCTCCTTCTCGATTCCCTTGACTCTTGGGAAGACATCGCCTGGTTCAAGTATGGTCACAGCCACCCTGGGGAAGTGATGACAGTGGGTGATGGGGTGAGCTCTGCTCGCAGGAGTGACAGCTGCGTCTCTCACCTGGTAGTTGTGGACACACCTGCCTCAGAGGTACCTGAGCTCCTCGATAAAAATGCAGGTTTGAGGGCCTGCCCCAGACCTACGCAGACTTTCAGCATTGTTCGTTTCCCCCCATGATTATGATGCACATTCAAGTTTGAGTTTGCTATAGGAGTAGCCTCAGATATGCTCACTAGCAATGGCTATTTGTGGCTCAGGTCTCTTTGCCTGATTTTTAATGTAAGAAAACAAAATTCCTCCTCACACAAGCTTCAGTGGCTTCTCAGTGTCCACTCACTCTTTAGTTCTGAAATTGAGGGTCTGGTGGGCGTGCTCCCTTCCATGGCCTTTGGAGCCTGCCTGGCCCGTTTGTTTGACGTAACTGGGTTGAAATGGGCAAGGAGCAAACAAATATAATTATTAGGAATCTTACATCTCTAGATAACTGTCTATACTTTTCAAAGTGCTTTCAAAACTAAAACCACTAACACATTATTCCTTGGATCCTCCCTACGAATCTATAAGATAAGCAGGATAAGTATCAATACTCCTGTTTTACAAAAGTGGAAGCTGAGGCTCAGCTAGATTATATGATTCATTCAAGCCCCTGAATGTAGACAGTGGTGGAGCCAGATTTAGATTCAAGGTTCCTTGCCTGCACCCTCCATTCTTTCTTTCCCACCCGCACTGAACTCTCCCCACCTCCTTGTTCTCTCCCATCCTTGTGAAGGTTTTCACTGCCATTTCCACGAATCACTGTCAACCTACTGGCCTCTCCATGCTTTTCTGTCCTGGCCATTTCAGACATGGTGATATTTCCACCCCAAACACTTTACCTGACTGCCTGCCAGCAAGCCCTTCTCGACCATGTGCACTCTCATGACTGTACCTCTATAGACAGAGAAACGTGGTCCAAGGAGGAGGAATGTTTTGCCTAATCAGGCTGTTTGCAAACATTCCTTCACTTGACCAACCTTCCTAACTCTTGATTTTGTAAAGCTAAAGATAACGTACACCAATCATTGTGCCATCTGGAGGTAGGTGCGTCTGTTTTCTTCTTCTCCTTTTTTCCGTCTCAGGACACGTGCACCTGCCTACGAAAAGGGGATGCGTTCTGGGCAGTTAGGCAGAATGGTGAGAGAAGATATTTGCATAATTTGAACCCACAAATTTTTAACTGCAGTAATAAGAAAGAGTTGCTGTTCTGATTACCCAGCACAAAGAGAACACTTCTCCAATTCTCCAGTTAATTTGATCCGTGCAGATAGCTTATTCTCCAGAATCTATCTAGCACTAAATCTGAAATGATGGTCCAAACTACGTAATTATCCAGGTAACTATTTAACGAGCTCTTTACCTTCTGGAGGCTGTACACCCAGTCAGGAGAAAAATAAAAGTTGCTCTTTTCTACTAGTCATATAACTTTTGAAAGTCTTTGCAGTGCTTTATCACTCTCCC
Organism: Kogia breviceps; assembly: GCF_026419965.1. Classification (NCBI taxonomy): domain Eukaryota; kingdom Metazoa; phylum Chordata; class Mammalia; order Artiodactyla; family Physeteridae; genus Kogia; species Kogia breviceps. Next base: position 144,736,345 of record NC_081311.1, on the reverse strand, counting down.
GTTTGTTCGCACCCTCGGGCTCTGGGTGCAAAAAACGAGATAGATTCAAGGAGTACAGGGGGAGTCGATTTGTTCTGCTTACACAGTTTCATAGCATTATTATGCTTTTTGTGTGTTTATTCTTCAAAGCGACTGTTTTTTCCTTCCCCAGCGGTGAGCAAGAGGGCATTTCTTAGCTTCTCCTCTTTAAGTCTCTGATCAGAAGGTCATCAAGGTGAACGATGATGTATTCCCTCCTGACTGCGATTAAATGTGAGCAGTCCCGGCCCACCAGCTGCCTGCTAAAGTGATTTAGCTGCTGTGTGCCTGCACCCAGCACTCAGAACACGAACTGGGCAACAACCAAGTCTAAAAATAAGCCAGCAGCCACATTCCAGTTACCATGCTTTGGCTGCACCACCCTCTGCAGCATTTCAGCAGGAGCCTGGCGGGGCGCATGGGGACATGTTCTGTGCCTTCAGCCTCTATGGGTTTTTTTTTTTTTTTTCTCTTTGCCACGTCAAGTTTCTCATACGAGTCATGGTGCATAGAAAACCATTGTTGGGATGCTGGAGTTGGTTTGGTGGAATCCTTACCAGAGACAGTACCGTGTTTGTCAGTCCTTATGCAGGAGAGGGAGGAAAGCCAGGCTTTTCTTTAGTTATCTTCATAGACGTATTCCCTGAAAGCTTCTGAGGCTAATTGTGGTGAAAATGTGCCAGGTAGACCCCTTCCTTTCATGCCAACCATAATTAATAGTGTTATAGTCTTCAAGGCCATAATGCTCATCAGTTATTAATTAGCAGTTCATTTCGTTGAACAAATAACACTTATGATTGATGATAGAACTTGTAATTGGGCACTAGAAGTGGCCCTCCTGGGACCGACTTACCAGCGGTTATTAACCACGACACAGTAATGAAAAACACAGAGGATCATCCAGGAAAATCCGAATTAAACAATTGTGACACAGCCAAGGTGTTCCTTCTCAATGGCAGAAAAGTCCATCTTGAGTGTCGGATGTGTATCTTGTGTATCTAGCCTGAGTGTGTTAATGGTTTCTGGTCACACAGCATCGGGGTTTTCCATTTCCTCTTAAGCTTGTAATCAGCTGTCCTATTTTTTTTTTTCCAAAATCAAATTGTTCCTTGCTAGACAATTCTATTGACTTTGAATTACTCTTGTGATAGGTCATTTCGAGGTATTGTCATGACACGTGCACATAGACTTGAGGGAAAAAAGTGCTTTTGCAAAAAGGTAATGATTGAAATTTTTATTTTAAATGATTCATTAGATTGAAATCACTTTAGATTAACAGATTTTCCTGCCCAATTGATTTTCTGGCATCCATGTGGTGATCCAGCAGAGATAAAATGGGGGTTCTTAGTCCACGGCCGCGAGGAAACCGAGAGCCTGGCAAATAGAACCAGCAAAGCTTCTTTCTTGCCTGCTCGGTTGGAGCAGGACAACCGGAGCCGGTCAGCTGCTGACCAGATGCTGCCTTCAATTAATATTCCAACCCTCAGAGACACTTATCGCTCACTCTCCAAAGCAGAGCAGCTGAGTAATAAAGGGAACCACTAACGCCATTTTTTTGGAGAGCATTTGTAATGGCTAAATTGCTTGAAATAAATTAGCACAAAAAATAAACATAGTTTGTACAGTATCTGTAAAGCAAATTCCTAGTCTTGGGAAAATAGACAGAGTGAGAGCTTGCATTTAACAAGCGCATGCAATATGCTTCGTTAAGACAGAGCTTTTTTTTTTTTTTTAATTAAAAAAGGGTTAATAAACTCCAGTATATCATTGCCAGTTAAACAGGTCCTGCACCCTTTTAACGGAAGTAAGAGGCTACAAAGGAGACAGTTAAAAAGAAACCAAGAGACTGTGTTGTAATGCTAACAGGCAATTAACAAACTCATGGGTGTTAATTATCTTCATACTGTATCATGTTCAATTAGCTTAGTCTCTGCAACAAAGGCAAAGATGAACAATTGCTTTGATAGGCGTACAGTACTTCATTTGTAGTTAATCGGTTTAAGCCCTCTGGTTGCTAGGTTACCTTGGTCTCCAGAGGTAAAAAGCTGTACAGATGCACTATGTTTAAATGACTACAGAGAACTGTTTAAACTCAAACCATGTATAACTCTTTATTGATTTTTCACAGAAGATCTCAGCTCTGATGATAAGGTTTTGATATATTTTCCTGCTACAGCCAGTTCCTTGGAGTATTGCAGAAAAAAATCTGTCAATATGCTTCTATTATGATCTCTTGATCTGTGCCTATAAAAACCTTTAGCCACAACCCTTATTATAAATAATGGAAGAAGCAATATCTGATTTTTTTTTCCACACTGTACTACATGGAGATTTTTTTTCTTCATTGCCTTTGGATCCAAATTGCAGGACTTCTTTCTGTACCTGTGCTCTAAAATAATAAAGAAGAATTTCTAGCTCTAATTAATTTGATTGACTCTCAGCAGGACGGGATCAGCTGTAGCATCATGAACTTTAACAATAACTACCAACTGATGGGCAGTTCACATCAATAAGACCATCACTAGCCTCTCTCTCACCTGTCACCAGGCAGGGAGTGAGCAATAACCGGCCCCCCACAGATGCTCCCCGCTTAGCGCTTTCTGCCCTATTAGCAATTTATAATGGTGATCAAGAAACAGTCAGCGGCAAATCAAGACAACTGTCTGGCTGCCTGTTTAATTGGCCTTGTTTGCCATTTGATAAATGGCTCGTGACTACTATAGGCCCCTGTATTTTGACTTTTAATAGGCCACGGTGATTAGACTACCAACAGATACTAGGTCAAAACCGAGGAAAGGTGCAAAAAATGTTAATTAATATCAATAATAGGCAATTATTAGTTAGACAGAAGGACCTACTAGCTGCGTGCTCTAATGGCTCGGAGCTAACTGGAAGAGGAGTGCTGCCAAATTAGCATAACTGTGTATGCAGACTGCATGGTGGATCTGAGCAAACATCTGTTATGTTAGTAATTCAAATAGAATTCCTGCCTTTGGAGTGAGATTCGCGGAGTCAGCAATCCCTCTTGGCCATTTCAAGGCACTAACAATACCCTAGTGACTGGTGTCCTTCCAAATGGGCTGTGTTTCAGGCTAAGAATTAAATCGCACCTTTTCTTTGGAGTTGTGCTCTTGAGGAGCTTAAGGGGGTCACTGTCCTCTGGCCAGCAGAGGGTAGAGTTCGGAGAAGGGGTTTGCATGGAAGCCACACTGACCTTAGAGGGAAGTGCAATGTGGGCCCAGAAGACTCAGGGAGGGACGCAGCCTTCTGTTTCCTGTTTCATAATTAGCACCGAAATATGGCTGTCCAACACGTCCCACAAAACGCTGTATATAATTCTCACAGCATGATTCTTTGTTATCCTTTCCTTGAAGTGTGTGTGTTTGGGGTCGTGCAATGATGAAAGGCTGACAGTTTGTTTTGAAACATAAAAAGAAGTGAGATGCAGTAGTAGTTAAGACAGTGCAATGATAGGAATTGTAAATCCTACTCCCTACACTTGTTATTGACATTAAGGTCACCATGGGCAAAATCCACATGATAGTCGAAGAATTGGAAAGTACTTAGAGATTCTTAGGTCCAAATTGAGAAATGGAAATCCAGAAAGGGCAAGGGACTCATTATGGTCACCCAGCTGGTTTGGGGCATGGCTGGAAGGAGACACAGGTCTCCCGACTTCCCTCCCAGCACCCTTTGCCTGACCTTGCTGCCTGCCTAGGAGGCTGTGGGTTTCTATCTGTGATTTAATGTCTGGTAGGTATTTTTTAAATGCACACTTGAAATGTAAATGTGGAGTATGTGCAAAAAGTGCTCCCACTGTATAATTATATGACGTTTATGAAATAGCATGTTATCAAATATACTTTACTTTTAGGATTTTTTAAAACTTGGTTATAAAATTCTAAAATCTACAACCACCTCGAGATGTTTCGCATTTTAATGTCAAGCACAAAGTTTTGTTTTGTTTTGTTTTTTGAGAAGATTGCATTATAATTCATTATCCCCTGTTTTATTTTGAGCTTGTTCTCTTATACGTCTTGCTTGAACCAAACCGGGCAAGGATCTGTGTGTGGTGCCCTTTTCCTTCCCCACCAGAGGACTGACATTTAAGACCCATTTGACTAAGGATTTTCAAGATCTTAAAAAAAAAAAAAAAGTGTGTGTGTGTGTGTGTGTGTGTGTGTGTGTGTGTGTGTGTGTGTGTAAGGGCACAGAATCTGCCACTTCGAAGGTTGAAATTGAATTGTGGATTCAAACCAACTGAAGTTTTCTCCCTCCTCCTCTTCTTACCCCCACCCCAGTACTAAGAAAATCTCTTCAGGCCGCATCTTTTCCCTGATTGCACTGAGCCATTAATCCTTTTTAGTACCAAAGTGTCAAAGAAAATGGACTTACTTTTTCATCTTCATTCCTGCAGAAACACTTAGAAAATCATCTGGTTTTGCGTCTGTGAGGAAACTATTATGTAAGCTTAGAAATAACATTTCAAATAATTCATTTCTGGGAATAGAATCTTTTAAAATGATGGAAATACAACACTTTAGTTTTTCATTTTTTACCCTTTAACAAAAATATTTGTTGAGTCCTGGGCCAGGATGTAAAAGAATCACAAATATAATGATCAGAATAGTATGTTCACAATTATTTATCTCCTACCATGTGGATCTCTTTACTAAACATTTTCTATGTGTCAGTCACTTAATTCTCATAACAGCCCCATGAAGTAGCTGCTTAGTTAAATACCCGTTTTACAAATGAAGAAACTAAGGCTCAGCAAGTTTCTGTTTAACGTAAGTTTAAGTGCTTAACACTTTGTAATATAAATTATTTTCCTTTTTTTTTTTGCGGTACGCGGGCCTCTCACTGTTGTGGCCTCTCCTGTTGTGGAGCACAGGCTCCGGACGCGTAGCCTCAGCGGCCATGGCTCACGGGCCCAGCCGCTCCGTGGCATGTGGAATCTTCCCGGATTGGGGCACAAACCCATGTCCCCTGTATCGGCAGGCGGACTCTCAACCGCTGTGCCACCAGGGAAGCCCTATTTTCCTTTTTTTTGAGGATTTTAAGAATTTCTTCAATTCCTTTGTATTGAAAATATACTAGATACTATGTTTTAAACGAAGTTTAAGAAACAGCAGCAAAATGGTTCACGTCATAGTATCTTTTTCAGATATTACCTTTTTCAGGTAAAGTGTATATTATACATAAATGTTGCTGTGATATTTTAAACTTTAATATTTCTAGAGTGAAAGGAAATTAGATTTATTTTCTTTTAATTATTAGGGGTTTGGTTCTTTTATTCCTGTAAACTCACTGCATTGTGGTATATTTGCTCCTTAGACCATATTCCATCAAATCTAAGATGCTACTGATTATAAGAAGTATGAGTATTTTATCTGTCACAAAGAAAGAAAAAAAATGCTGCCAAGTAAACTGTGACATAGTGCTTTCTAATACTTTCTTCTGGGTTGTCAAGCGCATTCGTGATATAGCATTTCTTTAAAAAGTGTTCCACTCTTAACTCTGGGATTTTCTTCCATGTCAATAACATTCATTCTACAAGTTTTGATGCTGATGCTTTTAATGTTCTCAGCTGAGCAGAACATGACAGCCCGGCTGGGACTGCAGCCTAGCTGATAGTGATAGTAGAACACATCTGGATATAGATTTCAGAGACGTTGAAATGTACAAAAAAGAATGTGAATCTTAGAATCCATGAGATGTGTTAGTACATCCATCAGTTATCTGTCAGTATCCAAATATCTGTAGAGTTATATAACTTTCGGTTAAGTAAAGCTAATAACCAATTCCAGCCTCTAAAGGTGACATGTAATCACAAATGTTTTTCTCATAGCAGTGTTTGCAGATAAGTTGTTGGTGATGTGTTGACTAAACAGTGAATATGGTGAGAAATCCTGAAATTTCTATTATTCAGAGCTGGATAAGAGACTAGTAAATTGAGTCTTTGAGGTTTCTTTTATGTATTTGTTACTAAGGTTGATCTTTGCAGTTTTTAAGAGCCCAATTCCACCTGTGGCCAATTATGCCTTTAGTGCTTTTGTTTTACCAAGAGCGCCACCATGGCCTATGAATGGAAGTTCTCTCTCTACCTTGCTGGAGCCAGGACCACCTGGAAAAATATCCTTAAGAGGTCTGGAAAGCTGAAGTCTTAGACCTAAGTGGGTGTCAGAGTGTCTGTCTATAAGGGAGAAGGCCCTAACTCTGATTGGCACCTACGGGTGTGATGCATCAGTGTCTGCTTTTGGTGATGTGCTGGAATGTGTAGAACCTACTATTCCAGAAGAATTTCCTGCTTTCTGTTCTGCCTAGGGCTAGTCCTAGACCGCTTTATTCTATTTTTTTCTCTTTGGCAAATATTAGTCCTTGGGGTAGATATTGACATTTATTGAGCACATTTCTATTCATGCCTAACATAGCCATGACTGGTAATGAGGGGCTAGGAGTTCTCCTCATGGGAAGTAATATATCAGTAACATATTAGTCAAGAGCCATGGTTTTGCAGTCATGCAGGCCTGCATTCAAATCCCAGCTCAGTCACTCACCAGCTATGTGGTCCTGGGCTTCGGTTTTCTCATCAGTAAGATGGGGCCCATTATACCTACTCCATATCTATAGGTATCTGAGAAAACATGTATGACCCACTTTGCCTAATTCCTGGTGTTAGTGACATTCTATGATTCATCTTTAATGCTTGTGATAATCTTGCAAAGCAGTTATTATTCTCCCCATTTTAGAAATTGGGAAAGTAAAGCCTAAGAATCGTAACTGTGTTCTTACGGCCTGTGTGATTTGGGGCAACTTAATAAAAACCCTTTTAAATCTCAGGTTCCTCATCTGTCCGTTAGGGGAGCTACCAGCCATTGCCTCATAGGTTATGGGGATGGAAGGAGATGAAGCATATAGGGCTCGTGACACAATCCCGGGTGTGGTGGGCACTCCAGGAGTGTTTGGTGATATGTCTTGTCAAGAGTCACGTAGATAGGAGGATGAGCTAGGTTCTAGTCCAGGTCTTAGAGCATATTTGAGAAAGTGCTGGTTACACCAAGTACATATGAAGACCCTTCTGCCTGGCATGATCCTGGAAGAGGGAATATCTGCCTTACCCTCCCTCTCCCTCTTGGGGGTTTCTCTTCTCTTCTCTGGCTTCATGGGAGGACCACAGGCACTGGAGGACATTTTCCTTCTTCTAAAGGCCATAGGCATAGCCTCTTTCAAAAAGGTGCATTAAAACACATATAACATAAAGTTTACCATTAGTGACATTTAGTACATTCGTAATGTTGTACAACCATCACCACGATCTAGTTCCAGAACATTTTGATCATCCCCAAAGGAAACCCCTTATCCAGTGAGCAGTCATTCCCCATCCTCCTGCTCCAACCCCCTGGCAACTACTAACTTGCTATCTATCCCTATGAATTTGCCTAATCTGAATATTTCCTATAAATGGAATCAGACAATATGTGGCATTGTGTGCCTGGCTTTTTTCACTTAGCATAACAAGGCTTATCTGTATCTCTTCCCTTCTCTACACCAGCTCCAGGCAGACGATGAGGAAATATTTCCCACTGTTTATTTTCAGCAAGTCCTCTTGCCCATTGACTCTCACCACCATGGCAGCCAATCAGCTTCACTGTGACAAAGCTGGCTATTTCTATGGAACCTTCCTGCCATGCCCATCAATCTTTAAGCCCATCAGTCACAGCAGAATCTACTTGTGTAGAAAGGCTCTTCCGCCATGATGGTTTGTGGTCTTTGCTTCTGTAGATTGTCCTTCTCTTCCAGTAGCAGATTGCTGTTCCTTTTAGAATGATGAGATTCAAGATGTCTCAATCAAGGCAGAGCTTTATCCTGGCCTCACGCATGATCTCTGTAGGGGCCCACGCCAGTCCACATACCACTTAATAATTTCATCTGGAAATGAGGAATTTAGATGAGTCGCCTGAACAGGGGGCTGGGAGAAAGAAATAAATAATTCACAGGGCTTTCCAAGTCTAACATGCTATATAATAGGAGAGAGATTTTTCTGATAAGGAACGATGGACCACAGATTGCAGCATATCTCAAAGTACATAATATTAAGAGTTAAACGGGGGTTACACAGAGAGAATGGGTTGATGATTGGAATTGAAGTCTCTGGTTCCTTTGCTAATTGTATTTCTCATTGAAAATGATTACATTGGCATTTTGGTTTTATTAAAACAACATCAATAACAGCTCAATATACTGAAAGAGCAAGAGGCATTTAGGTTGTGGGCAATGCCTGAAAGCGGGACTGGAGAATCTCCTGAGGTCATCTCCAGTCTCATAATTCTGTGTGTCTGAGTCATCTTGTAATTTCTTGGAGTTTTGTGGGAGAAGAAAGAGGAGATCCCACCTGACAAGAGTCAGGGTCACTTGTCATCTCTTTACCTATCTTGGGTAAATGCACATTTTGCATAGTGATTTCTGTTTGGAAATTGATTTACAGTAATTGCAAGTGGCAGAGAAAGCTTGTTTCAAGGAAGGATTTGAAGTGGAAAAGAAAGGACCTGTTCAAAGCTTTCTCCAAGGCAGGTCATGCTGAGTGAAGGTTCCTTGGTGGGAGAGAAAGGAATTCCCCTCGGGCCCTGTCTTCTCACCCAGCTGACAGCTCTATTGCAGGTATGGTGCCTCCCTAGCTGTCAGTCATTTGAGGGGAACCTCTGACCCAAGACCTCTCTAGGTTATTAAGGGGGATGGCATACATGTGTCAGGCTGATGATGGCGCATGTGACATAGAAACTGTCACAGAGCAAAGATGAAAGAAGCTGAGCACCTGCCTCCCTCAAGTGGCCACCAAGTCATGCCTGATGTCAGCATTCAGTTTTAGAGGGCGTACTGCCTGAGGGTCATGCATTTTGTGTGTGTGTGTGTGTATGTGTGTGTGTGTGTAGAAAGGAAGGGTAGGAGAGAATATCTTAATAGGATTTTCAGTTTTTCTTGTTATTTCACACACAAAAATTCTGAATGAACATCTCCATTCATGTGCCTGATGTTACTGCTGGATAGCTAGGTAGAAGGATTTGACGTTTGGAACCCCAAAGTCACTTGTCTCTACTGCCTATAAAACCACAGCAGTTGGTGAGCTGTTCATTAGTGAGCACTGAAAATGCCCAAATAATGCCACAGGATTGTTGCTCATCTATACTTTGTAAACAGAGATACATATTTCTACATGTAGTATACACGTGTTTTAATCTCACTTATTGCCTAAATAGGAAACTGAATTTGAAAGAAATCCATCAGGAATATGCACTTAACACATTTAAATAATCATCAGTTGGCACTAATAGCTCTGTAATGACTTATTATCATTTTGGTCTCCTAAGCTGAAGAATTCAGTCCTTCTGAATTTCTCATCCAGGACCCATAAGTTTGAGAGATTCAGAGAGTTTTTCTGTTTGCACTGTGATCTTCTCCAGCTGTAGCTTATTCTAAAATTGGATCTGTTCCAGGGTGTAAATATTTGTTAATGAGTTTCAAAAGTCAAAATAGTTAATGATGCTTAGGAATCTTTTATCATGGGCCTAGAACAGACTTTTAAAGCAATCTGAAGTAGATTTTCAGTATGGGTGTACAGGTATACTGTTCTGGTGGACAAGCTCTTTTTTTATTTTTTTGACAAGCTCTTTTAATAAATAATTATGGATTCAAAGTAGATGATGTTTAGACATGATTACATTGATGGGTTGTTATTCTTCAAATTTAACTAAAGGGATGAGTATGTGTTAAGTGCATATTCCTGATGGATAAACTTCATGACTGACCTGTGGCTTTGAACTACAACGAACTTGCTGACATAATGTGCTAAAAGGGGATGATGGAATCCCTCAGGGTTCTGGGGAAAACATGAGCTTCCTTCTCAGCAGCTTCTGGATCAAGAGAGGGTGTTTTCTGGGAAGTTTCAGATTTAAACACTTGGAGGAAATAGGGTTCAGGAAATACAGGTTTCATTTTGAAATCTGTTCTAGGACTGGTAGAGCTCAAGGACTAGGGAGTATAATATTTAACTTGGAAACATGCATAAAAGGGTGTGATTCTTTAAAAACCTCGAGTATGAGCTATCATACGAATACAATGTGCCATTTTACTTTCTAATACCCATCAAAATACTTATTAGAGAATTTCTGATTAACCTTTGCTAAAAGAAGACGTGTACTCAGGTAAATTAGGAACATGTCATCCGGTTACACTGATTAAAATTAAGTTTATTCCTGAAATCTCCTATCAGTAGCTAGCTTGGGGATGACTCTTATTGTTAGCTGTATTAATCCAGTAAGCAGGAGAATTCTGTTTTTCCTCTGATGCATTTGACTTTGAGAGCCCTGGTACCAAGCATCTATGAGGTATCAGTGAGGGTTTGATCAGGGAATCTGACTCACTGTGAGTGATATGGAAAAGGGAATTTATTATAGAGGTTAGATCTGATAAAACTGTGAGGATGGCTGAAGAAAGCTATTTTATCCAACCAAGATAAATTCCTAGATGGCATTATGTAAGCTGATTTAGTTTTATGTTTGACTTATCTTTCAGTATTGCTCATCAAGAAAAGTACATTTGACTTCTTACAGCTTTTTGGTTATTAGAAGGAATGAAGATCTAATTTTCCTGGTTAATTTGGCTAATCTTTCTTTTTTTCATTTTCTATTTTTTACCTCTTTGCAAGAGGTTTGTAAAATAGTTGATGTATATCTGTTACAGATGAAGTACTTCATAATGGTGAATGTCCAAAATACATTTGTTAATTGTCTTTTTGTTTATGTCTCTATTCTTAATGCTAGTGATTTGCTTCATTAAAGATGTATTTATTGATCAGGATGTGTTATAGAAAGGTCAGTTTTATGTTTAAAATAGAAAACTATGTCTATGGTCTAGACATATATTTGATACACAAACACCATTATTTACTTTGTCAAAAGAAGAGCCTCTTTCTTGAACAATGAAACATTAATAAAACCAAAAGATGTTTTATGATATTGCTATTCTTCTCCCTAATATGAATCTTGTCTTTAATTTGGCTTTTAACTAGGTAACCAGGAGTATCTTATGTAATTAACTAAAACATATTAACCATTTACTATGGCAAGGTGCCGTGTTGGGTCATGGGGGTGAAACTTAATTGTTCTGATATATCCTTACATTCTCTAAGCTATCTTTGTTTTCTCTTCTATGATTAGGTTAGATTTATTTGTTCAGATGAAGTACAATAAAAACTTATTCATTGTGCATGGTCTGGTAATTTACATGCCCAAGCTGTACTGGTGAGTGCTATAATGGTTTTGTACTATGTCGCTTAGCTAAGGTGGAAGTACATTTCCCAGAATCCCCTTTGCCGTATGGTTCTGGGTCAGGGTTGGCCCCCAAAGAAATTTACATGAGATTTGGGAGGCAGAAGGGAAGCAGCAGTTGTTATGCTCTGAAAGTCACTGTTGGTTGCTAGGCTCCCTTGCAGCTCATGACTTATTGCAGAACTATCTGCTGGCTCTCCTGATTGGCATTAAGACTGAGTTCACAGCTCCTATGAGATCTCTTTCTTCAACTGTCTGAGTTGTGGGACTAGCAGTGAAGGGTACCAGCTTCATTGAGGTTAGAGGTGATGAGAGAGACGATGGAGGTTCTAGTTTGTCTCCACAGGTTCCAGTTTGTCTTTTTTCTTTCCTGCTCTGTGTCCAGCTTTTCTTCCTGACTGTTGGCCCTGCTGACCTATGGCAGTTGGTTACAGGTCCACCACCAGATTTCTGTAACTTCTTTCCCAGTTCCTTCAATTGCATAACAAACCCTGTACTTCATGTCACTTGTAGTGGTCCTGCTTCCTTGATCAGATGCACAGAGACAGATGCACTATATCAGAGATGTAAAAGTCACATGTCCCAGTGAGTAACATAAATGAGTGCAGCAGCTCTACTGTCAGGAAGTTCATGCAGCCTTCTTTGTCTCTTTTTCTTTTTCCCACTCTTGGTAGAGATGTGAAATCAATGAAATATACCTCTAGAGTAAGAAAAACAGCAGTATAAGCATATTGATAAGTGACTTGTGATTCTTGGCTGACTATCAAGGAGACAATGGGGAGGGAGGGTGTACCTCAGGCAAAGGGTGGCTCCGATTCCATGTTTCAAGAGAAACCCCAAACTGCATTTTTACGTGCGTTCCCCTGATTTTTATTCTGTTGACTAATTACACACACACACACACACACACACACACACACACACACTCACATAAACACAAAATCATGAAGGCAATCCATGGGCCAAATGTAAACATGTAGGTTGTATTTGGTAAGAGCCTCTGCTCTGAATGGGCAGACTGTTGGCCAAGACCCTGGGATGAAGACAAAGGGTACAAAAAGAGCAAGAGAGTTGTTGGGGAAGAGAATGATCTAGGGAGTTAGGGCGGGAAGACCCCCAGTGCTCTTGTGGGGTGAACACTATAAACAACTCCATGGGAAACATAATGAATTCTTTTTCTCCGTGTGTGGGTGTGTGTGTGTGAGAGAGAGAGAGAGAGAAAGAGAGGGGGGGGGGAGGGAGAGAGAAATCATCTAATAAGAACTATCACTTTCACAGTAATTTGCATTATACACAGGGATTTCACATATGCTATTTCATTTATTCTCATTTACTGTCTTATCTACTATCTTGGAAGTGAGTAGGATCAAAGATAAATTACTCCTGGTTCCTTCCCTCAAGGGTTGCAATCCATGGGGGAGACTGATAATGTTCACATCCAACTATAGAACAAGAATGAATGTGATTCAGTATCATGGTGGGGTGGGATTTTAAGAAATGGAAATAGGGAGTGGGAAGGGTGCTGAGTGACACAAAAAGTTTGAGCAGAGGCACCAAGGAGAATTTGGAGAAGTCAACAGTAAAAGCTGCTATGAATAGCAGATCAGTGACAAATGTTCTGTTAACACAATTAACATTCATTTCTGAATTCCTGAAACTGTGGTTGGGGGAGAATCTTTAACCTGCCTTAATTAATGGTCAAAATTTTAGTCAGTGCTACATTCAAGCAGCCTCAGTTTGAGGGGAAGGGAAGTCAAACAACAGCCGTTGTCTTTGGTAGGCGAAGGAGGATGGTACTGAGCTTGGGATTGAAGATGCAGAAGTGACAGCCAGATTTGTCAAGTGCTCTTAGGTTTGATGATGTCCTCCCAAAGGCCAGACAACAGACAGGAGAGGACTGACAGCAAAGGCTGTCCATTGCCAGAGAGGACAACAAATATATTTTAAAGATTTTGTAATAAATTATTAAGTGGGATCTATTTAGATAATACAGAAAATTTGAGTCTAATCTGACTGGTCTCCTTTCTGCCCAAAACTCTTCATGAGGTGTTAAAGTTCAGGCTCATCTCTGGCGTGACATTGAGACCCCTTATTCCATGGGCTCGGCTTCCTTCTCCAGCCTGGTGTTTTCCCCTGCTCCCGCCCCCAATCTCCCCTGCAAAGTTCCGGTTCTGTCTGGGTCTGGCAATTTGGAGTAGGTTACTTCTCACATTTAATGCTGATGTTGGTATCGACACAATGTATTTATTCTCCTTCTCCTCCTCCTCCTTCTTCATCCTCTTCCTCTTTTTTTTTTTTAACATTACCTGCTTGGTCACATTCTAGAGTAGTATGTTTTTTTCAAACTGCAGGTCATAAAATTGACCATGAAATACATTTAATGTCATAACCAGCATTAGAAAATATGAATTTAATAAAATAGAAAACATTAGAATGTATCATGTGAAGTGAGGGTTAAGTTTTGTAAGACTTATCATACATAGATGCCCGTGTGTACTAAGTTGCAATATATCTCTGTGTATGGCAGACAAAAAAGTTTGGTAAACTTGGCTCTGGAACAATCCATTTACATTTTTTTCTCCTTCCTGCTGTTTTAACTCTATAACAGTTTTCTTCTGGACATAAACTTAAATTATTTTATTTGGCTGTTCACATTTATTAAACTGAGTAATTGCGTAGGTTGCCACTTTTCTTTCCATTGTATATACACCTTTAAACTTGAATTTTTTTTTTTTTTAAAGAAGATGTTGGGGGTAGGAGTTTATTAATTAATTAATTAATTTTTGCTGTGTTGGGTCTTCGTTTCTGTGCGAGGGCTTTCTCCAGTTGTGGCAAGCGGGGGCCACTCTTCGTGGCGGTGCGCGGGCCTCTCACTATCGTGGCCTCTCCTGTTGTGGAGCACAGGCTCCAGACGCGCAGGCTCAGTAGTTGTGGCTCACGGGCCCAGCCGCTTCGTGGCATGTGGGATCCTCCCAGACCAGGGCTCGAACCTGTGTCCCCTGCATTAGCAGGCAGACTCGCAACCACTGCGCCACCAGGGAAGCCTAAACTTGAATCTTTTAAGCTTTTAAAGACTGTAGTTAATGGAGTACCTTTATTTTGATAAGACGTTTAAAATTATACTTGTCACATTTTGGCAGTTCCCTCCCATTCTTCGGAAAGTTCTAGTTCCTTAGGTTAAACTTTAGAGGAAGATCTAGGCAAACATTAGCTAAAAACAAAAACAGGAACAAAAACCAATCCTTTACTCAGCTTAATAGCTTCAATTAGTAATCAAATTATTTTACACCGCATCCACAATTATGCAGCAATGTTATTTAGTTACTAATGATTTAAATAATATCTATTCAAAAAAGGTTTGCATCCACATACTTTCACTCCAGATTAACTTGCATTAACTGCTTTGATGTTTAGAATAAATGATAACCCTGAAAGGACAAGCTTTCCTAAAACAAACATTTTAATAGGGGAAACTCAGTTCTGTATCACATTTTGATATTATGGAAAATAAACTTGGCTCTTTGAAAGGTTCTTTGAAAGGGAGCTAACGAAACAGAAGGTCCCAGAAGAGCTGAACATCGTGCAAATTTCTGAATGAATCTCTTAGGATTTGTTTTTAATCTCAATATTTAATAGTGTGGCATTGCAAAATTAGAATTATGCTACTTAATTTTAATGGTTAATCTGCTTTAAAAAATACACAAGCTTAATTGTGACATACGAAAGTCCTTATTTGGGGTAGATTTCTAATTTGAGTGCTGTTGGCCCTGCTGTGTAAAGAGTCTCCTGGGTGCAGATTTTTAAGTGCGAGTGTGCGTCTTTACGTCTCTCCGTGTAACTGTTCCTCGTTGCCAAGTCCGCTTCTCCGCAAGCCGGGCGCAGACAATAGATCCATCCTAATGGAGTTGTGTACTTGCCATCTGTAGGAGCAGCTGCTGGCCCGCATCTGCACAATATGTTGGGACGTGGAGCTCCGCTAATCTGCATAATAAGGAGGAGGCTCATTCCACTCCAGCTAATAATCGCGAGCAATCGATGCACTTCATTCCCTCACTGCCAAGCACAACCGAGCGGGTTTCCGGCTCTGGGTAGAGTGGGGTCAAGTGAGATGGAATGGCCTGGGGCCGGAGGCACTCCAGCACTCAGGCTGCTGGGACCATGGTTTAGTCTTTCTCTTGAGTCATGCTGACATGTGCAAAATCCTGGGAATTGGGATGAACTGGTGCTAGCACATTATTAAGACTGCTAATCAGAAATGCTTTTGGATCAATTAGAGTCTTGACCAATTTGCATTTTTAAATGCCCCCTTTGTGAGAAGGGCAGGAGCAAGTTTTTGGTTTAATTGTGAACTACTTTGAGTCATTTGGTTTTCACTGATGTTTTAAAAAATAGATTCACAATGCTGAGATCTGACTTTTAAGCTGTTAATATACTTACACCCTTGTTGTGAAATAGGCAGGCTATGTGAATTAATGAATCAAATTTATGTTTATTTTCATTTATCATGTCAGGATGAAATGACTATATCTAGAAGGCAGTAGAACGGGTAATAGGAAAGAAGATGACTGTTGAAATGATATAATTCTAGACTGGCCAAAAATCACTTTCTTAATAAAGGAAATGCCAAAATGGCTTCATTTCTTTAGAAAAATCATGTACTTACAAATATAATTTGATTTCATAGAGTTGATTTAAAGGTTAAAACATTTGAACTTAGGTGACCTAGGCTGAGGACAATATTTTAAATCTAATTATAATTTGCCATTATTTATAATAAGTTGTTATAAGAATTGTTGAGACTACTTCGTCTAATTTCTTGCAGGAAAAATATTGGCATAATTCACCACCCATCAGTGAAGCACAGAGAAAAGAGCATTAATTTATGGAGATAGAAGGCTGGAGCTGAAGAAATAATAGCATTCATTTCAATCTTTTAATCAACAGCATTTGGTTAAATAAGATAGCATCTTCTGGTGTGATTTATTTTATTTATTTTATTTTATTTTTTTATACAGCAGGTCCTTATTAGTCATCCATTTTATACACATCAGTGTATACATGTCAATCCCAATCTCCCAATTCATCACACCACCACCATGCCCCTCCCCACTTTCCCCCCTTGGTGTCCATACGTTTGTTCTCTACATCTGTTTCTGTATTTCTGCCTTGCAAACTGGTTCTTTTGTACCATTTTTCTAGATTCCACATATTTGTGTTAATATATGATATTTGTTTTCTCTTTCTGACTTACTTCACTCTGTGTGACAGTCTCTAGGTCCATCCATGTCCCTACAAATGACCCAATTTCGTTCCTTTTTATGGCTGAGTAATATTCCATTGTATATATGTACCACATCTTTATCCATTCACCTGTCAGTGGACACTTAGGTTGCTTCCATGACCTGGCTATTGTAAATAGTGCTGCAGTGAACATTGGGGTGCATGTGTCTTTTTGAATTATGGTTTTCTCTGGGTATATGCCCAGTGGTGGGATTGCTGGGTCATATGGTAATTCTACTTTTAGTTTTTTAAGGAACCTCCATACTGTTCTTCATGGTGGCTGTATCAATTTATATTCCCACCAGCAGTGCCAGAGGGTTCACTTTTCTCCACACCCTCTCCAACATTTGTTGTTTGTAGATTTTCTGATGATGGCCATTCTAACCTGTGTGGGGTGATACCACATTGTAGTTTTGATTTGCATTTCTCTAATAATTAGTGATGTTGAGCAGCTTTTCATGTGCCTCTTGGCCATCTGTATGTCTTCTTTGGAGAAATATCTATTTAGATCTTCTGCCCATGTTTTGATTGGATTGTTGGTATTTTTCATATTGAGCTGCATGAGCTGTTTATATATTTTGGAGATTAATCATTTGTCTGTTGATTCGTTTGCAAATATTTTCTCCCATTCTGAGGGTTGTCTTTTCATCTTGTTTATAGTTTCCTCTGCTGTGCAAAAGCTTTTAAGTTTCATGAGGTCCCATTTGTTTATTTTTGTTTTTATTTCCATTACTCTAGGAGGTGGGTCAAAAAAGATCTTGCTGTGGTTTATGTCAAAGAGTCTCCTTCCTATGTTTTCCTCTGAAAGTTTTATAGTGTCCGATCTTACATATAGGTCTTTAATCCATTTTGAGTTTATTTTTGTGTATGGTGTTAGGGAGTGTTCTAATTTCATTCTTTTACATGTCGCTGTCCAGTTTTCTCAGCACCACTTATTGAAGAGACTGTCTTTTCTCCATTGTATATCCTTGCCTCCTTTGTCATAGATTAGTTGACCATAAGTGCATGGGTTTATCTCTGGGCTTTCTATCCTCTATCATTGATCTATATTTCTGTTTTTGTGCCAGTACCATATTGTCTTGATTACTGTAGCTTTGTAGTATAGTCTGAAGTCAGGGAGCCTTATTCCTCCAGCTCTGTTTTTTTCCCTCAAGATTGCTTTGGGTATTCAGGGTCATTTGTGTCTCCATACAAATTTTAAGATTTTTTTTGTTCTAGTTCTGTAAAAAATGCCATTGGTAATTTGATAGGGATTGCAGTGAATCTGTAGATGGCTTTGGGTAGTATAGTCATGTTTGGGTATCTCCATGTTTGTGTCATCTTTGATTCCTTTCATCAGTGTCTTACAGTTTTCTGAATACAGGTCTTTTACCTCCTTAGGTAGGTTTATTCCTAGGTATTTTATTCTTTTTGTGGCAATGGTGAATGGGATTGTTTCCTTAACTTCTCTTTCTGATCTTTTGTTGTTAGTGTATAGGAGTGCAAGAGATTTCTGTGCATTAATTTTGTATCCTGCAACTTCACCAGATTCACTGATGAACTCTAGTAGTTTTCTGGTGGCATCTTTAGGATTATCTATGTATAGTATCATGTCATCTGCACACAGTGACAGTTTTACTTCTTCTTTTCCAATTTGTTTTCCTTTTATTTCTTTTTCTCCTCTGATTGCTGTGGCTAGGACTTCCAAAACTATGTTGAATAATGGTGAGAGTAGACATCCTTGTCATGTTCTTGGTCTTAGAGGAAATGCTTTCAGTTTGTCACCATTGAGAATGATGTTTGCTGTGGGTTTGTCATATATGGCCTATATTATGTTGAGGTAGATTCCCTCTATGCCCACTTTCTGGAGAGTTTTTGTCATAAATGTGTGTTGAATTTTGTCAAAAGATTTTCTGCATCTATTGAGAGGATCATATGGTTTTTCTCCTTCAGTTTGTTAATATGGTGTATCACATTGATTTGCGTATATTGAAGAATCCTTGCATTCCTTGGATAAACCCCACTTGATCATGGTGTATGATCCTTTTAATGTGCTGTTGGATTCTGTTTGCTAGTATTTTGCTGAGGATTTTTTCATCTATATTCATCAGTGATATTGGTCTGTAATTTTCTTTTTTTGTAGTATCTCTGTCTGGTTTTGGTATCAGGGTGATGGTGGCCTCGCAGAGTGAGTTTGTGAGTGTCCCTTCCTCTGCAGTATTTTGGAAGAGTTTGAGAAGGGTGGGTGTTAGCTCTTCTCTAAATGTTTGATAGAATCCACCTGTAAAGGCATCTGGTCCTGGACTTTTGTTTGTTGGAAGATTTTAAATCACAATTTCAATTTCATTACTTGTGATTCATCTGTGCATATTTTCTATTTATTCCTGGTTCAGTCTTGGAAGGTTTTACCTTTCTAAGAATTTGTCCATTTCTTCCAGGTTGCCCATTTTATTGGCATAGAGTTGCTTGTAGTAGTCTCTTCACGGTGTCCATTGTCACTCTCTTTCTTCATTTCTAATTTTATTGATTTGAGTCCTCTCCCTCTTTTTCTTGATGAGTCTGGCTAAAGGTTTACCAATTTTGTTTATCTTCTCAACAAACCAGCTTTTAGTTTTATTGATCTTTGCTGTTGTTTTCTTTGTTTCATTTATTTCTGCCCTGATCTTTATGATTTCTTTCCTTCTAGTAACTTTGGGTTTTGTTTGTTCTTCTTTCTCTAGTTCCTTTAGGTGTAGGGTTAGTCTTGGCGTAACATTGTATTGCTATAAACTTCCCTCTTAGAACTGCTTTTGCTTCATCCCATAGGTTTTGGATCGTCATGTTTTCATTGTCATTTGTCTCTAAGTATTTTTTGATTTCCTCTTTGATTTCATCAGCGATGCCTTGTTTATTTAGTTATGTATTGTTTAGCCCCCATGTGTTTGTGTTTTTTATGTTTTTTTCCGCTGTAATTGATTTCTAATCTTATAGCGTTGTTGTCTGAAAAGATGCTTGATATGATTTCAGTTTTCTTAAATTTACTGAGGCTTGATTTGTGACCTAAGGTATGATCTATCCTAGAGAATGTTCCATGTGCACTTGAGAAGAAAGTGTAATCTGCTGTTTTCAGATGGAATATCCTGTAAATATCAATTAAATTTGTCTGGTCTGTTGTGTCATTTAAAGCTTGCTTCCTTATTAATTTTCTGTCTGGATGATCTTTCCTTTTGTATAAGTGAGGTGTTAAAGTCCCCCACTATTATTGTGTTACTGTCGATATCCTCTCTTAGAGCTGTTAGCATTTGCCTTATGTATTGAGGTGCTCCTATGTTGGATGCATATATATTTATAAATGTTATATCTTCTTCTTAGATTGATCCCTTGACCATTACATAGTGTCCTTCCTTGACTCTTGTAACATTCTTTATTTTTATTTATTTATTTATTTATTTGCAGTACGCAGGCCTCTCACTGTTGTGGCCTCTCCCGTTGCAGAGCACAGGCTCTGGACGCACAGGCTCAGTGGCCATGGCTCATGGGCCTAGGCGCTCCGCAGCATGTGGGATCTTCCCAGACCGGGGCACAAACCCCTGTCCTTTGTATCGGCAGGTGGACTCTCAACCACTGTGCCACCAGGGAACCCCTAACATTCTTTATTTTAAGGTCTATTTTATCTGATATGAGTAGCACTACTCCAGCTTTCTTTTGACTTCCATTTGCATGGAATATCTTTTTCTATCCCCTCACTTTCAGTCTGTATGTGTCCCTAGGTCTGAAGTGGGTCTCTTAGAGACAGCATATGTATGGGTCTTGTTTCTCTGTCCATTCAGTGAGCCTGTGTCTTTTGGTTGGAGTATTTAATCCATTCACATTTAAGGTAATTATTGATATGTATGTTCCTATGACCATTTTCTTAGCTGTTTGGGTTTTTTTTTTTTGTAGGTCCTCTTCTTCTCCTGTGTTTCCCACTCAGAGAAGTTCCTCTAGCATTTGTTGTAGAGCTGGTTTGGTGGTGCTGAATTCTCTCAGCTTTTGTTTGTCTGTAAAGCTTTTGATTTCTCTGTCGAATCTGAATTAGATCCTTGCTGGTAGAGTAATCTTTGTTGTAGGTTCCCTTTCATCACTTTAAATACATGGTGCTACTGCCTTCTGGCTTGTAGAGTTTCTGCTGAGAAATCAGCTGTTAACTTTATGGGAGTTCCCTTGTATGCTGTTTGTTGTTTTTCCCTTGTTG
This sequence comes from Kogia breviceps, assembly GCF_026419965.1. Classification (NCBI taxonomy): domain Eukaryota; kingdom Metazoa; phylum Chordata; class Mammalia; order Artiodactyla; family Physeteridae; genus Kogia; species Kogia breviceps. The sequence continues at coordinate 144,715,528 of NC_081311.1, read as the reverse complement.
CCTTTAATAATTTTTCTTTGTCTTTAGTTTTTGTCAGTTTGATTACTGTGTGTCCCAGTGTGTTTCTCCTTGGGTTTATCCTTCTTGGGACTCTCTGCACTTCCTGGACTTGGGTGGCTATTTCCTTTCCCATTTTAGCTAAGTTTTCAAGTATAATCTCTTCAAATATTTTCTTGGTTCCTTTCTCTCTCTCTTCTCCTTCTGGGACCCCTATAATGTCAATGTTGGTGCGTTTAATGTTGTCCCAGGGGTCCCTTAGGCTGTCTTAATTTCTTCTCATTCTTTTTTCTTTATTCTGTTCTGTGGCAATGAATTCCACCATTTTGTCTTCCAATTCACATATCCGTTCTTCTGCTGCAGTTTTTCTGCTATTGATTCTTCTAGTGTATTTTTTATTTCAGTTATTGTATTGTTTATCTCTGTTTGTTTGTTCTTTAATTCTTTTAGGTGTTTCTTCTTTGATTCTTCTAGGTCTTTGTTAAACATTTCTTGCATCTTCTCGATCTTTGCCTCCATTCTTTTTCCAAGGTCCTGGATCATCTTCACTATCATTATTTTGAATTCTTTTTCTGGAAGGTTACCTATATCGACTTCATTTAATTATTTTTCTGGGGTTTTATCTTGTTCCTTCCTCTGGTACATAGCCCTCTGCCTCTTCATTTCATCTCTCTTTCTGTGAATGTGGTTTTTGTTCCACAGGCTGCAGGATTCAGCAGTAAACTGTGCAGTTTCTAGAGACCGTAGCAGTGCATCAGAGAGAACAAGAGAGAAGTAGTTTCTCACAAATCATGCCTTCAGAAATTTACGTTCATTTGTTCAGTAAAGATTTACTGAGTGCCTGTTTCTTGCTAAAACTGGGCAGTGGGGATTCAAAGAGGTTTTCTCACATGGCAGAGGCCCAATGACTGTGGTGCAGGGTGAGGGGTACGGGCAGCTGGGGGTAGTCGCCCCTACCCCTCAGCTCTTGGTTGAAGGTGACCATGCTTTGGAGTTTGGGCGGCCAACCCTGCCCGGGCCCGGAGCTGAGCTACCTTCTGGTGTGATTTAGAAGAAAACTTTATTAGTAGTCATTCCCTTTAGATAGAATCAGTATTGCTGTACAGTGATAATAAGAGAAAGAACTGACATCTCAAGGCAATATTAGTCAAAGGTTGTTGTGTGAAATCTTGGTGGGGTGTTCTGCAAGGTTAAAATAGTGTGCTTGGGCTTCCCTGGTGGCACAGTGGTTGAGAATCCTCCTGCCGATGCAGGGGACACGGGTTCGTGCCCCGGTCCGGGAAGATCGCACATGCCGCGGAGCAGCTGGGCTGGTGAGCCATGGCCACTGAGCCTGTGCGTCCGGAGCCTGTGCTCCGCAACGGGAGAGGCCACAACAGTGAGAGGCCCGCGTATCACACACACAAAAAACAAAACATAGTGTGCTCATTCCAAGTGATTCAGCTGACCAGCCCTCACAGTGCAGTGAAGAAGTGCAGAGCAATGCACCAGGTGAACTGGAAGCATTCTTCCCCAGTTTCCTAATTTTAAAGCCCATGTACTCCTATATATCAAGAGGCTATCTACATATTCTTGTTGAAATAGAGATTGCAGCTGCTCCAGCATGCCTCTCAAACTTTTGAATGACACTCACAAAGAAGGAAAATGATAGTTTGAGTTGGCTGCAAATGTGGGGTTCCATCATAAAAATTTTTAGTAACTTTCCCAGAAATTAGAAAACAAAGGCAGTAGGAGAAAAAAAGCACTTGTTATGGGGTTAAAATTGAGGATCAGTCAGGGAAGAAAACATGTTGATAAACTAAATTAGTAGTTAGGTTTCATGACCCTATTAATGTCTACACATTAAACATCACTCACCAGCTGTAGGTGTTTGGTTCATTTGTTTGTTTGTTGATTGTCTATTTTTCCATACTTGAATGGAAGCCCCAAGAGAGTAGGGACATTTCCTGCTGTCTTCCCAGCATCTAATAACAAAATAAATCCTCAGTAAATATTTGATTGAATAACTGGTGAAAGTTGTTGCAACATGCCTCCACCCCATGGGAAAGGTTCAAAATCTTTTAGGAGCAGTTCAGGAGCATGACTCTACATTCAGGTTACTCTTATGCTAAAATACAAAATCTTCCTAGTTGACCTTGGAAAACTGTGAAACCTCAAAGACTGGTCATTCCAATGAAAATCTGTGAATCTCTTGATAAAGTGTAGGACATTTCTTTTCGAAGTCTCAGAAGACAAGACCTCAGTGTAATACATGCTTCTCTGCACCACAAGAAAATAAAAGCTCTCCCAATTTCTATTTATCTCTTTTCAAGAGGGACCTGGGTTGATCCTAGAAGTGCCCTTGAATCAACTGCAGGATGGAATGAGTCAATTCTGAGGAACTTTTTTTGGGCCAGAGATCACTTTTGCCAGGGTAGTTCTAAGAGAGTTTAGCAAGTTGCTTATAAATGAATGATTTATTCATTTATTTCATCCATCCAATATTATTTCATTGCTTACTATGTGTCAGGAACTTTTCTGGGTGCTGGATGCACTAATGAGTGAGTTCTGCATTTCTCTTCAAATTCTAGGAGGGCATTCTGGAGAACTTCCTGCAGGGAGATGGGGAAGTTGTAAGACTCCATGGTTTTGTAAGGATTCAGGGTCCAGATTTGAAACAGGTTTGCAGGGAGACTTGTAGGTTCACCACTCTAATGACTGCCAATGGTCTCTTAAAAAAACCCAAAAAAACAGAAAACCAGTCTCAAAGATTTCTATTTTTATTCTAGAGGGCTTTAGTATTTTTTCCTGGGAAATTAAAATTTTCTATTGTTTTTAGAGTGGAATCTTCTTTTCATTTATATTTTATAATTGGTTGTTGATAGTATTCATGAAAGTCCTTAAAATGTAACTACTAATTTCAAGTGATCTCCCTCATTGAATCCTACTATTCTAACACCTCTTAGTTTTTTTGTTTTGTTTTTTTGGTTTCTAAGCATATAACCACTTCAACTAGAAATAATGGTAATTTTATCTCCTCTATCCTGATAGTTAAGACATCTTATTTTTGTTTTTTCCCATAATATTTGGGATAACATTTTCAGAACACTGTTAAATAATAGTGGTGTGATGAACATTCCTGTCTTGAATCTTATGTTTTGGGAATGTTACTGATCAAATGATGATGTCAATAATGATAATAATAGCTACCATGTGCTGAGTACTGACTGTGTGCTACAGTTATGGATTTTTCTATTCCTTCTTCCATTTCAATACTTTTTACTTCATGTATTTTAAATCTCTGTTATTAGGCGAATATACATTTAGGATTGTTATCTTAACTGGATATGTTGACCCTGTCATCATTATAAGGGTATTATAAGTGTCCCTATCTTTCTGAAAATATTCCTTGTTATAAAGTCTATTTGTCAGATATTAACTTTGGGACTTCCTCATTTGATTAATATTTTCTTGGTATTTAATATTGGTATTAATATTTGCTTGCATTCCATTCTTATGCTTTTGTCTTATCTGTGTCTTTATATTTAAAATCAGTTTCTTCAGACAGCATAGAATTAGGACCTAGTTTTTATTCAGTCTGACAAACTCTGCTTTTTACCTGGAGTATTTATAGATCATTTACATTTAATATAATTATTGATATGGTTGGATTCAAGCTACCATCTTGCTCTTTGTTTTCTACTTTTTTCTATACTTTTTTCTTTTTTCTCATTTCCTGCCTTTTTTGGATTAATTGAGCACTTTTTTATTATTTTGTTTTATTGCCATGATTGACTTATCAACTGTATCTTTTCATTTTTGTAGGGTTTATAATTTACATCTTTAACTTATCACAGTCTGTTTTCTTATAATATTATACCACTTCACATGTAATGTAAGTTTTATACAACAGTATACTCCATTTCCTTTTTCCTGTCCTTTGTGGTATTGTTGTCCTATACTTTAATTCTATATACATTTTAAACCCCACCATACATTGTTATTTTTGCTTTAAATAGTCAATTGCCTTTTAAGGAGATTAAAAATTAGAAAAATGTCTTTTATATTTATCCACATATTTGCTTTTCTAAGCAAGTTTTCAAATACCTCAAATTTGAAATGGAGGTATGTTCAAATACCTCAGTCCTTTGTAGATCCAAATTTCCATTTGGTGTAATTTTCTTTCTCCCTGAAAAACATTTCTTGTTAGAGAAATTTCTTTAGACCTTACAAATCTCATGGCAATAAGTTCTACCAACTTTCTTGGTCTGCAAATGTCTATATTTCACCTTAATTTTTGAAAGATATCTTTGTTGGTTATAGAATTCAAGGTTGACAGGGTTCCCCCCACCCCGTCACTTTAACAATGTTCTGTTCTGGCTTATGTAGTTTCTGACAAGAAGTATGCTGTAGTTCTTATTTTTGTTCTTATTTTTGTGAATTCTCTCTCTCTCTCTCTCTGTCCATTTTAAGACTTTCTCTTTATCACTAATTTTCAGTAATTTGATTTTGAGGTGCCTTGGTAGTTCTATACCATATAAATGTTAGGAATTATTACCATACACTCCTCTAAATTAATCTCTTCTAATTTAAATATGAGTAGATATAAAAAATAGATACCATGGGGAAAAAAAGAGTACAGAGTGAAGGAAAATTCAGTTACAAGCTTTAATATATTAATTCATTAATCCTTACCATGAGATAGGCACTATTATTACCTTTGTCTGTCTGAGGCACAAAAAGGTTTGTAAATGACTGTCTCCAGGTCACACAGCTAATAAGTGGTAGAGCCAAGAATATATACCAGGTAGCTTTAACCATTGCCTCAGGATCCATCTGGGGGTTATTGGCCATATCCACTCTCAGATCCCCTTTCTTGGATCTGAAATCCAAGAAAAACACTTTGAGCATAGTTCCCAGAGACAAACTAGCTAATCTCATTCAGACCTCCTAAAGTAAGATGGGCTTCTCTCCTCACCTTTTTCCTTGATTCTCTGACACTCTAAGCACAGAGTACAAGGAATACCATAATCCTCAGGTTGAACTTCTAGGTTCTTCCTGCTCCTGCCTCTGTGTATGTAGCTTGCTCTGACCTGGTAACACGCACCAGTCCTAGTGGCAGCCTCAGTGCTAAGTAGTTATTTTTTGAGAGTTGCAGAGACTGACTGGCAAGGAGGATATGGGAGCAGCATTCTGGCTGTGGAGTAGTTCAACAGCAAAGAAAAGAAATGGCTGCTTTTTTCCTGTTTGCATAGACATGACCAGGAGATGGTGGGGCTGCGAAGAAAAATCTTCCCATCTGCTTAGCACATCTCAAAGCATTGCCCACCCCAGTTCCCTTGATCCTGTGGAAGATACTTTCAGATTCTGAATTAGATGCTTTTCGTCCTTGTCCTCAGCAGTCTGGTGAGTTTTATGATTTTTCTCTATTTTCGTATGTATTTTAGAGTGTGTCTGGGAGAGGTTATGGCAGGGGCTTCTAGCCTCATGCTTTTCAAGACCAGAAACCTATCATTTATACAGGAAGTTGTCATGAGGTACCTCAGGCCACAGAGTTTTTCTATGTAAAACCAGATAAACCCTTCTTTATTATTTAATTTAAAAATTATCATACAGTCAAATGGACATTTTCCCCCTTTTGGTGTACAGTTCTAGTAACACATGAATAGGCTTGTGATACCACTACCACAATTAATTATAGAACTTTCTCTCATACCAAAAAACTCCCTCAGGCTGTAGTCACACCTTTGCCCTTTGCCCCACCCCTCTAGCAACCACTGAGGTGTTCCCCGTCATTATAGCTTTGTCTTTTCATAAATGTCATATAAATGGACTCATACAATATATAACCTTCTGATACTAGAGTCTTTCACATGGTGTAATGCCTTTGAGATTCATCTAAGTTGTTGCATGTATCCATGCTTTTTGTTGTTGTTGTTGTTGTTGTTGTTGTTTAATGGCTGAGTAGTCCATGGTCTTGATGTACTCCTGTTTGTTTAACCATTCCTCTGTTGAAGGATATTTGACTTGTTTCTGGTTTTGGGTAATTATGAATAGAGCTGCTATCAACATTTGTGTACAAGTTTTCACATGAATGTAAGTGTTCCTTTTTCTGAGGTAAATGGTCAGAAGTGGGATTGCTGGGCCATATGGTAAGTGTGTATTTAGCTTTATGAGAAACTGCCTGTTTTCAAGAGTGGCTCTACCATTTTGCATTTCCATCAGCAATGCATGAGTGTTTCAGCTGCTCTGTATCCTCACTAACACTTGGTATTGTCAGCATTTTTTATTTTAGCCATCTAGTAGGTGTGTAGTGATATATCATCATGGTTTTAATTTGCATATCCCTAATGGCTGATGATGTTGAATACTGTTTCATGTGCTTATAACTTCGGTGAAGTGTTTGCACAAGTCTTTTGCCCCCTTTTTAATTGGCTTGCTTGTTTTCATACTGTTGATTTTTGAGAGTTCCTTACATATTCTGAATACAAGTCCTTCATCAGATATGTGATTTGCAAATATTTTCTCTCACTCTGTCACGTGTCTTTTCATTCTCTCAACAGTGACTTTCAGTGAGCAAAAGTTTTCAACTTCACTGAAGTCTGATTTATCCATTTTTTCATTTATGGATCATGCTTTTGTTTTCATGTCTCAGAATTCTTCAGTTAAGCTCAAGTCATGAAGATTTTCTCCTATGTTTGCTTTAATTGTTTTATAGTTTAATGTTTTATCTTTGGAGCTATATGATATGAGTTTAGTGTATAAGGTGTAAGGTTTAGCTTGAGGTTCATTTCTTTGCATAGAGATAGATGATCAATTGTTCCAACACCTGTTGCTGAAACCTGTCTTTTTTTTTTTTTTTTTTTTTTTTTTTTTTTTGCGGTACGTGGGCCTCTCACTGTTGTGGCCTCTCCAGTTGCAGAGCACAGGCTCCGGATGCGCAGGCTCAGCGGCCATGGCCCACGGGCCCAGCCGCTCTGTGGCATGCAGGATCCTCCCAGACCGGGGCATGAACCCGCGTCCCCTGCATTGGCAGGCAGACTCTCAACCACTGCGCCACCAGGGAAGCCCTGAAACCTGTCTTTATTGATCAGCTAATAAATATGTTTATGTTTTAAAAACAGTGATAATATTTGAAACCATCACCTTTGACCTTTCAGACATCAGTGATTCAGTAAGTCAGTCTGACAACCAGTCAATTAGGTGTTCAATCATTTGGTGATTCTACAAACATATACTGAGTGCCTGCTTTGTGTCTGGCAATATGCAAAGTGCCAGCATTTCAAAGTGTCTGGAATGTGGTTTGTTTTCCTCCAGGGTTTCATGAAGAGAAACAAAGTAGGACAAACTTACCATAGAAATCAACAAAAGAAGACTCCCTTTGGTTTATGTTATGCCTTTAGAGATTCTTTATTTAATATCTAATCATCACTTGGATGAGCTCCTAACCCTTTTACTTTTGGCTTCTTTTCCTCAAGACATCGACCTAATCTCTAAACGTATAAGTGGTTCGAGGTGAATCCTTTTGCTAACGGAAATAAATGTGTTTGTTTTGTTTGTAAACACTTTCTCAGATTTAAAGTTTGGATTCTTGTGCTGTGGATTTTCTTAAAATGAGGCACACTGGCAGCAAACTTACCATTCTATTTCCCATGCAGAGGCTAGAGCAATACCAGGTCTAAATGCACTGTCGATAAAAAACAGTGCTGGGGACCATAGATCATGTAATTCTAGTTATTTTCAGTAAATTTATGATCAGAGTAATGTGGGGAAATAGAAAGTTGATGGTGTTCCCTAAAGGTTGGACCCACTACATAGGTTGGTTTTTGAGAGAGCAGACAGTGGATCAGATTTAAGTCATGAGACATTAGTGATCTCTCCTGTCTTGACCAGAAAGCCTATTTTTTTCCATTTAAATAGACATTCCAGGGTTGTTAGATTGATAATGGCATGTGGTGGAGACAGCTGGATTCTCGTTTAGGTGGTACTTATGCTATTCAGCTTGGGTTGCCATGCCTTGGTACGTTGCCTACCTTATTTATTCTGATGTGTGCATAAAACCAACAGGAAGCAAGGTGAGCATGACTTATAGCACATAATAATAAAATAGTAAAACAAAAACCCCTGTGAGAACAGTAGCTAACATTTATCGAATACTTATTATGTGTTAGGTACTCTCTGAAGCTCTTTATATGAATAAACACATTTAGTTCTTTCAACAATCTGGCAAAGTAGGGGTCAGTGTCATTCTCATTTGACAGATGAGAAAATTGAAGTACAGAGATATGGTGGACAGATTCTTTGATAGACCCCAGTGATCCCTGCCTCCTGGCATTTGTGCCCTGTGCATTGCCTCCCCTTGAGTGTGGGATGGCCCAGAGACATGCTTCTAATCAGCAGAATATGGCAAAGATGATGGGATGTTATTATGCTTCATAAGACAGTGACTTATGTCTTGCTAGCAGGTTATCCTTGTTGCTGGCTTTGATGAAGCAAGTTGCTATGTTGAGAGATCCATGTGTCAAGGAAAACAATTATTTTTCCACACGGAAGGACATTTGACATTTCAGAGACTCTAACCATTGCCACACACCAAGAGAGTCTCAGAAGGATCCCTGCAACTGCAAAGCCTATAGGTTTTAAGTTGCCAAGAGCTACTTAGGAACTGAGACCCTCCATCTAACAGTCCTTGAAGAACAAGAAATGAAATTCTGCCAACACCGTGTAAGAAGCTTGGAAGCAAAGCCTTCCCCAGTTGAACATTCAGATGAGACTTGAACCCTGGCTGGCCCCTTGATTGCAGTGTGTGAGAGACACACACTGCAGAGGACCCCGCTAAGCCAGGCTGGGTTCCTGATCCTCAGAAACTGAGCTAATAAACATGTGTTGTTCTAATCTGCTAAGTTTGTGATAGCTTGTTGTGTAGCAATAGATTACTAATGCAAGAGACAGAAAGTAATTTCCCCTTAGTTACATATCCATCTGGCTACAGACTGTGGATTCTCACTTAATGATCATCATAGGAATGTCCCCAAAGGGCTTGCCACATGGTACTGAATTTTCCATTTAGAAATTAGAAGTTTTCCCTGACATTTTAAAACAGTTCTTTGAGTGAGAAATTGTAGTTTTAAAACCCCAGGGATCTGAAGGAAAAGGAATCCAGGGAATCTTTTTTGGAGTATGGAGTAAAGCATCAATCTTTACTTTTCCTTACCAATTTTACTTTGCTGTTCAGGGGGCCACTGATTCTTTGCATTTAGCATCAGTCTACTTACCTTATATAATGATTCTAAAGGGGAGTCAGGCCAAACAGAGAGGAGTTAATGCTAGAAGATGAGCTGGGGACCATTGAAAATATCCAGCCAGTTTAGAAGAAAGGTGACTGTGGGGGGTGAGTTCTTTTTCAGAGGTGCCTGTAATAAGGAGTGGTTTGGCTTTTTGCATTTAAAGACTCGAATGAGCTATAACTTCATGTCTTTTAAAATTTCTGGGAAAAAAATCAAATAAACATGGAAATCAACATGTGTTAGCATCCTTAATGGCATCTATGCTTTCTCCCTGTCCGTGGATAACAGTGTTTTAATTGCACATTATGTGCTTGGAAGACTGTCATGACCCCTGAGAGGCCCCTCCCTCTGCCGTAATCACCACCTAGGTAAAGAAAATCCAACCCTCTCAGGAGGCCTTCATCTCTGGAGAGCCCCTTGTTCTAACGTTGCATACACATAGAATTGTATTTTTCTGCACAGAAGGACATGTTAAGGATGTTTTAACTTCAGTTATCCACAGAGAAACTTAACAAGATTTCTGCAGCCATGAAGCCCACAGGTTTTAAGTTGCTTTAGTCTTCTGGGATCATGATGGCTTTCTCCGGCTACTCAGCATCTTCTGTTAACCTGGATGGGCTGATATCCTGAGTAGAAAGTTTCAGATAAACACAAATACAGCAAATAAAGCACCAAATAGTGAATTGTGTTCCTGCCGTGATTGAGGGCGTTCTGAAGCTGACTGTCGTGAGAAAGTGAGGTCGTTTTCCCTTCACGCGCTCTACATTTTCTAGTTCTATCCTCCCATGGTAGTCATAGCCCTCTCCCTTGTCTCTCTCCATATATGGTGCATAGATTCAAAATACTTTGGATTTGAAGGTGAAAATCCTGATACAAACATTAATCATTCACTGCGCCTCTATGTGGTGAAGTATTCAGGATATTTGCTTAGAGAAAAAAAGCTCTAACCTGAGCTATAAATCAAGAATTTCAGACATGCTCTTTTTTTCTGATTTTAAATTATAGTAAAGGCTCATTTGTTGGTTAAATTTCTGAGAACTCTTACACTTGCGGTTTTGGAAGTGTCCCTTACAGAGCTGAGAATGCCTTTTTGGCTGTTCTGGCTTCCTTGGATATCTTGCTTCCTAAGTTTAAAATTTTAAGATGATTTAGTTCCATTTACCTTTGGCATAACTGGAAGAAAGACCAAGTTAAAAGGCTCTTGAAAAGCTTTTATAAGTCATTTTGGATGACAGTGCATTCAGACCAAGACGGGGATGAGTTAAGTATAAATGAATCAGAAACCCGTGGATGACGTTTCTCTTGTGAGCAACTGTGCTTTTAACGTGGGGCTGGAAGGCAGTAAGCCAGAGACAGTTTCGTTTGGGTTAAGCTCACGTGGTGACGGAACATTGCTGACCTCCAAGCCAACTTGCTACTGTGTAATGTACCCAGTAGTGCCTGGTTTCTGTGGGCAGGAGCTGTGTACTTGAGGCCTCACCCTGTGCATACACATACTCAGCACATTGGTTGCGGGCGAAAGTTGGATAAATGTTCAAATTCTAGATTCTGTTTCCAACATCATGGAGGCTAAGTGTGTGAACTCTGGAGTACAAATCCCTCCTCCCCCACTTGTGGTCTTGGTTAAGTAGCCGTGCTGAAACCTGTCAAACCTTAGTTTTTCAATCTGTAAGATGGGGATCGTAATAAAATAGGAGCCATTACCTAGCATTGCTCTGAGGATTGAGTTTGAACGTAGAAAAGAATTTAGTGCATTTTCTGGCACAAAGCAAGTGCTCAATAAATGTTTGGCGGCTGGCTTAAATATTGCTACAGTTTATACATGAGTAACAAACATTGTTATAATTCCTGTAATGGACCTGGATGGAGTGTGCCATCATCATTGGAGCATTTTAACATCTGATTTGGAGGTAGACTAAGAGGCTTGGCCAACAGGATTATTGTCCAGTGTGGTATATTGGTGGGCAAACCCTGGCTGGACAGCCTCTACACTGGATTCAAAGCCTGGCACCACCCATCTGCCTCTGCCTGGCTTTGGAACATTGTGGAATAACCTCAGATCTGGAAATTCCAGTTAGAGTTGATGACTCCAGGATTCAGGTCCACTTGTTGTGAAAGCCTCATGACGAGGCATCAGTCCACATCAGCGTTCTGTGGTGATCTTCTTTTTGCTAAATGTGCACAGGTGGTGGTTCTTTTGTTATGACTCAGGTGCTCCATTTAAATGTGCATTTTGTTGTGAGGCAGCCATTCGGGCTGTAAACTCCTGGCATCCTTGTGCCGGGGGCTTCATACATCTCTTATGCTTCACAATGTAGTGTTCTCACTGTTGGAGATTTGACAAAGCCAGAAAATGCTAGAGAAAGGAGAATTTGGTGATTTGGGATAGCTTCAAACTAGTAAAGTAGTATCTACTGCTCTTCACCATTATCCCTCCACCGTATCTGCCAACTCTGACTTGCTTGTTCCCTGGAACTTGCTTCCTGCCTTCCAACAGTCCCAGTGTCCACGCCAGCCTTCCTGAACCAGAGTTAAAAATAAATGCTGTCTTTGTCTACTTGTTGGTAATCTGTGCGTGTGCGCAGGCGAGCTGTGGTTGCACCTGAAAGCACCAAAGGCTGCCCTCGATGGTGGTGATAGGAGAGGCGTGGTGGTCATTCAGAGCCATTGTGAGTGAATATTTTTGGGAGAAATAGATTCTGCAGCTCTCTTTTAGCGCTAATCAAACACATTTAGTCACTGCTTTTAAGAATCAAGATGCTGCTGTGCACAAGGCTGTTTAGGAACTCCTCACCCATATTCTGTTAATTTTAGTGAGCCTTATTCAAAGTACTCCCAGCAGACCTCTCCTTTAGGCTTTGGATTCTGAGTCCGATTCATCTTCGATGTCTTCCATTTGCGAATGGGTGCAAGATGTAGCAAGACAAGCCCTCCTTGTCCCCATCCTCCAGCCGCATGGAGTCTGATGAAGGGACTCACATTGGTCAGTCATAGCTCTCCTTGCTGACTTTAGACTCCCCCATATTGGGCATTCATTCACAAATTAATCTTTTGTTCAACAGACATTTGTTAATTTTGTGACAATCACAGTGCAAGACACTGAGGATCAAAGGGGGAAAGACAGAGTCTCTCTCGTGAGTAAAGTGTATTATAGATAAGGCGGGAAGGAATAGAAATAAATTGGTCTATGCCATTTGCTTGGGGCTAATAGAGGTGAGTAACAGTCTTGCAGGAATACAGAACTTATGACCCTGATGAGGCTCCATCCCGTGGGGAGGATTTTATAGGGAAGATGATGTTTAAGCTGAGTTTTGGAGGTAGAGCTGGAGTTCTAGAGGATGGGTGCAAATTCAAGGAGGTATGGCTGTGACTTGTTCAGGGAATGGCCAGTACTTTAGTTAAAAGCAGAGTCAGGGGCTTCTAGAACCAAATCACGGTCTTGGCTGCCATGCACACTAAGATGTTTCTGCAAGTGGTAGGGAATTGTTAAAGGCCTAGGTAAGGGAGTGACATAGTTGGACTCTGAAAGATAATTTGGTGATGGAGTGGGAGGTGGCGAAGGGAGGAGGCTGAGTGAGATGGGAGACAGGGACGCCAGCCAGGTAGTGACACTCGTGACAGCCTGAACCCAGGTAGAAGCTGAAGGAATAGAGAAGAAAGACATGTTGCAAGGAGAAAACAGCCATGGTCTGTGTAAGGAAGGGGAGAGGGGCCCAAAGGAATGGGGCTGGTTGGCTTTCGAGGAGTTAAAAATTCCCTGAAGCAGGAATGAGCACCTCAGATAAGTGGTGAGTGGTACACTTTTTTTTTTTTTTTTTTTGCGTTACGCGGGCCTCTCACTATTGTGGCCTCTCCCGTTGCGGAGCACAGCCTCCGGACGCGCAGGCTCAGCGGCCATGGCTCATGGGCCCAGCTGCTCCGCGGCATGTGGGATCTTCCTGGACCGGGGCACAAACCGGTGTCCCCTGCATCGGCAGGCGGACTCTCAATCACTGCTCCACCAGGGAAGCCCTGGTACACTTTTAAGTTGTTTGCTGATCAGTGTTGAACTCTGTCGCCTCCTTCTATGATTCCAAAATCTGCAGTAAAAGTATGTTACACACACTGGCCTGTGTGAGACGTGCTTTGGGGAATGAACTGGTAGATGGTGTGTGTGCCTAGGATGGGAAAATGAGGGGTGCAGTCCTCTCTGGGTCAGCATGGAGGTATCATGTCCCCGAAAGCCACAGGTTCTGGAAATTCAGGCAGTGACCAGCAGAAAGTGAGCTGAGGTCCCAGGTAGGCACAGGAGCCAAGTTAGGATCCAAGCAGTAGCTGATGCAAGCAGCAGGGTGACTGACTCAAAGGTAGATGTGAAATTAACCACCTTCTCTTAAATACACCAGAGGGAAGTGACCTCTGCAGGGATTGGAGAAGCCAGGTCCTGCTGCTACATGGCTAGGTGCCTCAGAAGACGGCCCTTTGGGATTTAAGAGATTTGTAGGAGTTAGAGTCATCAGAACATGGTGGCAAACTGAACATGGGATGAACAGAAGAGGTAGGGATAAAAGATGGCAAAGGACTGCTGGCTATGCTACTAACTAAACTAGGGAGTGCAGGGAAGTGGTGGTAGGAATTCTTTCTGAAACGGGGAGTGAGGAATGGGAGTGGAATATGAAGTAGTTATAAAATATCCAAGTGGAGAGGTCCAGTTGGCATCTAGAACCATACCTGTGGGAGCAAGAGGAGCTCCATGATGAAGCTATAGTGGTTTTTTTTTTTTGTACAGAGGAGGCCAGGTGACTAGAAAAGACCATCCAGAGAGGGTCCAGAAGGAGAAGGAAAGAGGCAATGGCAGAGGCCAAAATGGGCTAGCATTCAAGAGACCCTTCCAGATGGGACACTTTGGGGCCGTCTTTCTTTAAAACTTTGCTCTGTTTACTTAAACATTACTTGTTTCCTGTCTTCCTTTCAGCAGTACTCCCAACTGAAGGAACTATAGATAGGAATTACTCATTTACGCAAGGGCCTTTGAGCTGCCTTTTATAGTATCTATTAATCTTCTATGTATCAGAAACTTTTCATTAAGAGCCTGTTGTGCTCAGACACTGAGAATTTAGCAATGTGCTTCAAATATTACCTCTCTCGAAAAATGGTCACGTTTATAAATCTACTTCTTATACTGCTGTTCATTGAGGAAAATGAACAGGACACTTCTGATTCAAAGACTGGAGTCACTTCCTACTCTATCCTGTCCTGTCCTGTCCCTTTCCATTCCACTCCATTTGATTTCTATCTCTATACAAGCAGCCTAAATGAGAAGACTGTGTTCCAGAAGTAAATCTAGAAGTCAGTTATTTAAAATGTGGATAATATTTTCTCATAGAATTTAATGTCATAAAAACATAGTTCAACTCCTGCGCTTTTGACAGAGGCCCTGGGGAAGTGGCCCCATTATGTAACTAGAAGAGAAAGCCATGGCTCTGGGGAGAGCCAACATCCCTTCTCTTCCATCCCCAGGTGCCCAAATACCTGCTGTCTTTATAAGCCAGCCATTTGGATGAACCAATGAGATAAATTAGTTGACCGGAACTCACAGAGTGAGACAATGAATTAGTCTCTCAACCAGCCTATTCGAAGCTACGAAATCTGCTCTAGATTCTTTATACCTCTTTCCAGAAAAAAGCCATGAACAGAACACTATTCAAATTTGGAGACATCTATGAGATAAACCAGTTAACAGGTTTAATACTGAGTAGGGCTAGAGGTGATGGGGAGAACAGTGGGGTTACAGAGATACAAGGACACTCACAATTGGTCTAACTTGGTTGGAGGAGTTGACAGAACTCTTAACAGGTGAGGTGGTGGGTACAAGTGGAAGCCTTGAAGTCTAAGGTCAGCATTTAGATCAGAGCTGAAGGGTTCTGTCAAAAGGACCAATGTGTTTTAAGTTAGTGGAAGAGGCATTCATTAACTAATTAATCAAGTGTTTGTTGAAAACTGTGCAGGTGGCAGGGAAATAATGGTAAACAAGATGGTTACAGTCTTCAGCCTCTGGATAGCTTACAATCTAACACAAGAGGTGGGAAAATTCTAGGTTTGGGAGAGACAGGGTGCTATGGGGACCCCCTGGAAGAGGGCCAGTCCCTCAGAAGCAGGAGCCAAGGTAGGTTGGGAAGGTTTCCCGGAAGAATATGAATTAGCCAGATGAAGAGAGGCAGAGAAGCAAGTTCCAAGAAGAGGAAACAGCAGAACCAAAATGTGGCTGTGAGAGATCATCTGAGAGACCCTCATTTTCCCCGGAGCTAGAATACAGAAAGAGTGGAGAGATAGGCATTTGGCATTTAGCCTTTTCTAGAATTTAGTTTACTCAAGTGAACCAAAATTTAGACTTCCATGTAAAACTATTTGCTGAATTCCCGCAATAATGGAAATAGCTTAACCAGAAACAGAGCGTTTCATAACTAATATTAAAACTAGTTTTCAGAAAAGAAACTTATTTACTTTCTGCCACCAGTTGG
The DNA here is from genome assembly GCF_026419965.1 of Kogia breviceps. NCBI lineage: Eukaryota > Metazoa > Chordata > Mammalia > Artiodactyla > Physeteridae > Kogia > Kogia breviceps. The sequence goes on along the minus strand of NC_081311.1, from coordinate 144,699,765 downwards.
ATTTTCCCTAATGTGAACTTTGCATCGGATCTGGAAGGTCTTCCGTTGTTGTTGAAATTATGTAATTTTAAACCTTTAATAAGCATGTTAAGATAAATTCCTTTTTATATCTAAGAGCTCCTAGAACCAGAGGCAAAAGTTCTAAGAAGCCAAAGAGGATATTTTCACGCTTTCTCATTATTTGTTTAAAAGTAGCAAAATGGTATTTTTTTTTCCCCTCCTTAAATGATCAGGTAAACATTTTCTCTAGGGAAATCTTTGAACCAAGCAGTATTTCTTTGGTTTCCCTTACTTGCTTCCACCTTAAAAATGGTTCTAAAGACTGAAGTCCTGGTGGGTATCAGGCACCGAAATGAACTGAACCCTCAGGAGGCAATTTCACTACCACTTGGCTCTTAATAAAATGGATAGGAAGTCACCTTGGTCAACCTTCACATTTAAATGATCAAAATGCAACTCCTGTTAACATTTCAGAGGGTTTGTCATTGTTAATCACATTTCTAAGTAGATTTAACATTCTTGATGCAAAATTAATATATTTACTTTTAAGGGCCATTTTTTCTCAATGGGAAGAGGTTGGAATATTTCAGGAGAGGAGACCATGGTGTCAAGCAGTAGGTCACTGCTGGAGTTAATTTCATGGTCTAAAGTTTAGGTATTGCCCCAAAGTTTTTTTTCATTCAGATTGTGTGTGTGAGCATGAAGCTAATTTATAATTCATTTCTAAGAGACTTTTAAAATAAGAGTTTGAATATTTGAATGACAGAATTTTAAGGGAAAAGTGCAGAGATTTAATGTCTAGTTCATTCATAAATATGACTCATAATGAATCATGTAGTGTCTTTATCTCTCCATTTTCTTTTGCAGCTAAATAGCCATGATGTCACACCTGTTCTTTGCTACAGCTTAAATGGGCTAGGAAGTACTCTCAGCCCCTTGATAATTGCAGCTAACACTTATTGAGGATGTAACCTGTGCCCAGCATTGTGCTAAGTGCCTGACATGTAGTGTCTTGCTGAGATCGCCCAAATAATACTGTAAGGCAGGTGTATACTAATCTGCCCATTTCACAGAGGAGGAAACTGAGACAGAGCTTGAATAAGTGGCCTATAGTTACATCATTAGTAAGAGGAAGATCCCAGATTTGACTGGGATGAAATGATTAGATAATCAGTTTCAGAGCCTGTGCTCTTCAGTCTTCTGCATACTGCCTTTCTTGACAAAAATGACTAGGTAGAATTTCATCTGCCGTTCTGGGAACATGGTGTTTTGTGATTTAAAGACAGAATTTCCCTAAAATGGACTTGATCAACTAGATACAGAATCCATGCTGATTAAATATCTGTGAGGCAGTTTATAGACTTCTTCATGGAGATTTCCTAGAGAAAAGGATTCCTGAATGGAATCACTCATGGAGACGCAAACACTCGTCATATATGCAGGAATGCAGTAAGACTGCTTTCACTATTACCCCACTTCACTCTTGTTCCTACGTGGAAACGCCCTTTATAACAACCCTTTAGAGAAGTCTTTATGAAACATTTGGGTCATATTCATGATAATTATTCAACATTAGATTTCCAAGGAAGCTTTATTTTGAAGCTGATGAGTGCATTATGAATTGTTAAGAATTTAAGACAAAGTTTCCGTAGTAAATGGGAGTTTTCAGCCTTTGTTGTTCAGTTAAAAAAACTGTCTCTGGTCTCAAGGTAGCTTGTAAACTAAAAGGCCTTTTAAAAATGTGGCTAAAAATCACTCTTTAAAATCAGTCAACTTAATTGAGACATAATTTACATAAAATAAAATGCACGCTGCTTAAGTGTGCAGTTAAATGAGTTTTAACAAACGTATACAGTCATGTAACCACCACTGTAATTAAGACAAAACCATTTCCATCATCTGCTTCCCAGTCGACACCCGGCCCCATCCCCAGGCAATCACTGATTTGCTTTTTGCCACTATAGATTAATTTTGCCTTTTCTAGAATTTTATATAAATAGAACCATTTAATCATTATTAATTTGTGCTTCTTTCTTGCATCATAATGTTTTCAAAATTCACCCATGTTGTATGTTTCAGTCATTTGTCCCTTTTTATTGCTGAGTAGTATCCTGTTGTGTGGTTATACATACCACAATTTATCCATTCACCTGTGGTACAGACCACAATTTATTTATCCATTCATCTTCTTTAGCTATTATGAATAAAGCTGGTATGAACATTCATGTACAAGTCTTTATATTTTCTTTTCTCTTAGTTAAATGCTTAGGAGTGGGATTGCTGGGTTGTTTTTGTTTAGCTTTATGTTACATTTAACTTTATATGTTTTCCTAAGTGGTTATACCATTTTACATTCCCACCAGCAATGTATGTGAGTTCCAGTTGTTCTCTATCCTTGTCAACACTTAATATTGTCAAAATCACTGTCTTTTAAAAATGTATATTTTTAACTTTTAAAAGCAAGTAAAATACAGCCTCTTGATAAAGCTAACTTTAAAAGACAAGTTCTGTCCATATTGGAAAGGTCAACAAATTCACTCTCTGGCAGTTAGTCTGGGGAGGAAAGTGCTTTGCATCTGTTTCTCTGGAACTGAGCTATTGGCAGCATTAATTGGAGTCCCTTGGCTTAAAACCACTGTCAGGAGACTCTTTGAGAGGGAGAGGGGAGGTGATTTCTTGTCCCCCTAGAGACATTACAGAGCCATACTAATGACTTAAATGATGGTTGTTCCCTCATATCCAGGACTTTATATGGTGTCCAGATGTTTCACATGCTTCAGAGATTACTGTGGGTTAGCCCTGTCTCCAAACTTAATACTTGGCTGGGAGAGACCATCTGTTTATTTTTCTGGATATAGATAATGCTGGATACAGAGTAGATGTCCAACAAATCCCTCTTGTTGCTTATTTACTTTTCATAAGAGTCTCAGATGAGTAAAGAATCAAGCACAGTAGCAGTGGTGGGCCTCCCAGTTAACATCATAAACATGACGTGACATGAATCTTGTGCTGCCTTGTTATTAGGGTTCTGTTAACCACAGTACTTCGCGTCCTTTGCCATTAAGGAAAACGGCGCCAACTTTTGGAATGGAAAGGCTGAAGTTTAGAGGTGCCTTATGTTTGGCCTATTTCATCTGACAGAAAACTCAGTAGTTAAACCAACTGATAATTGCTTGAGAGAGACACAGCATGAATTCTAATTTGTAAGAATTAATGTTGGACTCTCAGAATCTATTCCACATCTGCCACTGAGGCAGGCAGTGGAGACACAAAAATGAGGACACCCCTCCCCCACCCTCCTACCCCCACTCCCTGCTCAGTGGAAAGAGAAAGCCAACTGCACAATCGAGTGTGCATGTGTGCAGTAATAGGGCTAAGTATGGGGTTTCCTGAGAGTACAGAGGAGGGGCACCTATCACAGGCTCAAATCCATTCCATGAATATTTGTGTGGCTGCTGTGGACCAGGCACTAGCTTATGGGAGCCATTTACCTTCACAGACCTTCTAGTCTTGTGGGAAGGCGGATAGAAAGCCAGTAAAGCAAGTGAAGTAAGTGGAGACTGTCTCAGGGAAGGGAGGGAGCCTATGGCAAAGGGATTCATCCTGGTTTGGAAGGACAGGAAGGACTTGAAGTATGGTGGGAGTTGGGGGAAGGGCTCTGACGGGAGGGTGGTGAGGGGAGGAGGGTTTCAGGTGAAACAGCACATGGAAAGTACTAGAATCCAGTGGGAATGTAGGGTGTGCCAGGAAAGGGAAGAAGACCCGTAAGACAGGAGCTCAAAGGCGCTTGTCAGATGGCACATGAGCAGTGCTCTGGTGTGGAGGAGCAGGGGCCAAACCGGAGGGGGTGAGTGTGGATGCAGTGTCGTGGGGCAGGATGTCAACTCTGGCTTTTAGTGGAAGGCTTGAACTGAGTATGAACCAGCTTAAGAGAACAGTTCTATCAGCATCCTGAACCCCTAAATATAAACCATCAAAATGTGTTAATGCTTACACATTTTAGCCAGCAAACTTACTGTTTTACTTGGATCTTTAAGTAAAGCCTCCGTTCCCCCATATCATATAAGTTAACACTTCTCTTAATACTGTTTCCCACGAACAGAACTAGCCATAGGGACTTGTGAGTCTTTAATAGAAAAAGCCACAGGGAACTGTGACAGAGCTGACCTTGAATCCAGGGCTCTGGCCATTTTTCTGCTCTCTCCTATGGACATATTTTCTTAAATAAAAGGTCTTATTATCAAACTTTCCAGAATCTGGAATTTCTTCACTTTCTTATTTTGGATTAAGTTTTCATATTTTTCACAACTGGGCAAATTTTCAGAACTCCCCCCATTTCAAACACTCCAGGTGTTTTATCTGTTTTGTTGCCCAGGTTGTAGAGCAGTGCCTGGAACATAGAGGCATTCAATGAATATGTCTCGAATGAATGAAAGAAAACATTGACAGTGAACAGACACTAAGAAATTTGGTCTAACTTTGTGTTCTTCTAACACACAATTGTCCTTACTTCCTATAAGCTATTCCTCCCAGTTTGAACTCCAAACTTTAGTAAAACAGCCCCTGAAAATTCAGTTATTGATTCTGAAACCTAAATGTCCTGCCTGCTCCCCACCTCAACCACCCTTCCTTATTGCTTTTTAGAAATAATTGACTACTGGGGACAAATGCTCCCTGCTTTTTAAAACCTATGCTTGATTGCTCCATGGTTAGAACAAAAATTCTTCCTGTGTCTTTCCTCCCAATTTTTAACCTCTATGATGAAAAAGTATTATCTTTATTTGTAATGTGCTACTAATTTTGTATCACTTTACAACCATCAATTCTTATCACCTTCTGGTGGAGGAGGCAGTGTAGATTTATATAATCCACGGGCAGGTAGCCGATCCTTTCACATTTGCCTGAGCTATGAGACTTGCCCTCTGGAAAAGTGTTTGTTAATGAATGGAGGACAAATTACATTTTATATATCAAAAGTGTCATTGTCCTTATTCAAAGATGCTGTAGCAGCCACTTGCTAGAGAGTCCAGTTCGGAACAGCTCTGTCTCCAGAATGGCTGGAGGGCACATAACACATGATTTGAATGTTTCTTTAGCCCATTTGGAAGTTAAAGTTAAATTGCAGTGTTTGTACCATTTTCCTTTAAAGCTCCGGTGAAAGTCTCAGGTTGGCCCTTGAGAAAGCAGTGACAAGCTAGCTGGTTCTTCCAGGCTTCTGACTAATATGGTTACAAGTATGGGCTGGCGACAGCCACACAGTGTCTGGCAGTGTGGGAAAAAGAGTCCTGTGCTGGGCGCAGGTTTGGTATGGTTTGTGTTCCTGGTTTAAGCAGTTCCGTGACCTTGCGAAGGCTAGCTTCCTCTCTGGCAAAACAAACAGGTCAAGGCTGCATCTTCCTGGCCTGTCTCATGGAGCTATTGTGAAGACCCAAAGGAATGCATGGAAGTGCTCTGACAAGACAAAGCACTGTCTATATGAATGCAAAGTAGCATTTTGGAATGTGGTGAAGTTTTTGGTGGGCAAGGCAAAGAGAGCCAAAGGTGATCATTCTAAGAACAGAGCTGTCTGCGACCCTAGCACTCCATAGATATTTGAGTTGGTCCCAAACTAGTGACCAGGGAGAAACAGCAAGTGTCTCATGTGGTAATGGGATCGCCTTTACCATTTCTGGTCCCAAATCACCAGGTAAAAAGGGTTTCCTTCATCTGGCTTCACTCTGTACCTCTTTTAGGGTTCCTTCAGCTGGCTGCACTCTCTACCTCTTTTAGGATGACCGCACACCCAGTTTACACCTACTGTATCCCTTTTACTCTTAATGGTGTCCCAGTTCAGATGATAAGTTATATAGTCACCCTATTTACGAGGCATTTGACCAGGTACTTATAGAGTAAATAGGAAGCTTGAATGTCGCAGAATTTTCAAGACTCTGAGGCCCAGTAGACACCACTATTCTGGACTAGGAGCCAGCTTTTTGCACTCATATTTTCTCTGCTGTTTAATACTAGTCATTATCACACTGTAGTTCTTCATTCTTTTGTTTAGAAGTCTTCTTGCTCATGGAAATGGGGAAGGAGAGTCCATTTTCTGAGAGTCTCTCTTCAGAGGACAGACATCTTAGCCATGTAATTAATGAATAAGTGAGAATAAATTTAGGGCAGACAAGATAATGACACCCCCACCCCCATCAGTATGTCCACATCCTGATCCCTAGAATTTGTGAATATGTTACCTTATGTGGCAAAAGGAATTTAGGTTGCAGATGGAGTTAAGGTTGCTAATCAGCTGGCCTTAAAATAGAGACTTTATCCTGGATTATCTGGGTAGATCTAGGTTCCACAAAAGTGGAAGTGGAAGGCAGAAGAGGAGATCAGAGTGATACGGTCTGAGGAATTGTCTTGCCATGGCTGGCTTTGAAGATAGAGGAAGGGGGCCGTGCGCCAAGGAATGTAGGAGGTCTCTAGAAGCTGGAAAAGGTGAGGAAAGGGATCATCCCCTGGAGCCTCCAGAAAGGGATGCAGCTGTGCCAACACATTGATTTAGCTTAGTGAGACCCATGTTGGACATCTAACCTATTAACTGTAAGGTAATAAATATGTGTTGTTTTGAGCCACTAAGTGTATGGTTTAATAGAAATACTAGAAAATTCATAAGAGAAAACTAATAATAATGGAAAACAAATAATGGAAAACTAAAACAGCACTCATCAGTTATCTATTGGATATTTGTCACATGTTCAGTACTAAATGCTGTGGGGAAATCCCAGGGAGATAGAATACACGGGCCTGCCCTCAAGGGGCACACTTACACTAGTGCATGGAGAACGTTTAGAGAATAATTAATGAGAGTGCTAATTAAATGCTAAATATACTGGGAAAAAGAATTTGAAAAAAGATTGTAGGAGACTGTATATAAGCAAGGTGGGTAACGGGTAAGAATGATGAATGAATTGAAAACTTTGGGGGTTTCTATTTGATGATAATCTCAGACTCCCAAGGAACTTTCAGTGCGCAGGCCTCTCACTGTTGTGGCCTCTCCCGTTGCGGAGCACAGGCTCCGGACGCGCAGGCTCAGCGGCCATGGCTAACGGGTCTAGCCGCTCCGTGGCATGTGGGATCTTCCCGGACCAGGGCATGAACCCATGTCCCCTGCATCGGCAGGCGGACTCTCAACCACTGCGCCACCAGGGAAGCCCCCAAGGAACTTTTTAATCAATGGGTTTAGTTGCTGTGTGATGGGGTTCTACATGGCACACTGAATAAATATTGCATTTCCTCTAAGCACAGTCTTAGGCCCTTTTCTCTTCCCACTCTCCATTGTCTGCTCAGGTGTTCTTATCTATATAACATGTACATGCCAGAGTAGGTGAATGGTGGCTCCGAAACATATGTTCATATTCTCATCCCCTGGAACTTATGAATGTGACCTTATATGGAAAAAGGGCCTTCATGTATGTAATTACATTACGGATCTTGAGACGAGACCATCCTGGATTATCTAGAGGATCCCTAAATAAAATGACAAGTGTTCTATAAGGGACAGAGAGATACACACATACAGATGAGAAGACACATGGAAGAGGAGAAGGCAATGTGAAGACAGAAGCAGAGATTGGAGCACTGTGGCCACAAGCCAAGGAACATAAAGGATTGCTGGAAGCTGTCAGAGGCTGGAAAAGGCAAGGAAGGATTCTAACTAGAGCCTTCAAAGGGAGCATGGCCCTGCAGACATCTTGATTTTGGACTTCTAGCCTCAAAAACTGTGAGAGAACAAATTTCTGTTGTTTTATGCACCAAGTTTGTGGTAATTTGTTATGGTAGCCCTAGGAAACTAGTACACATAGCTCAGTGGCCAACCGCACATAGATCTCTTACAGACTCTCTCTCTGGCCCTGGGAGCCCCAGGCCTGTTTATCCGACTGCCTACCTGACATCTCTGGATGTTTCAGAGCCACTTGAAATCCATCATGTCCAAAACTCTTCCCTGTCCCCAAGCCTGCTCCTTTTCCAGTCTCCCCTAGGACACTGAATGACAGACACCACCATCCATTCAGTTGGGCACATCAGAAGTTTAGGAGTCAGTCTTGACAGCTCTCTGCTACATCTTGAATGTCCAGTCACCAAGTCCCATTGATTTCACTGTTCAAATATTTCTCAAATATTTCCTTCCCCTTGAATTTCCACCATCATCACCTTTGTCCTTGCTCTGATCATCTCTCACCTGAACTACTGCAACTCCCTCTTAAGTCATCTCCCCACAAAGATGGGTCCTGGTTGCCCCCAATCTCTTTTCTACCCTGCAGCCATTATGCTATTTTCAAAATGCAGCTTTGATTATGTTAGCCCCTGCTTAGAACCCTCCAATGATTCCTATTGTGCTTATTATGAAATGAATAGGGACCAAGAAGAGGGGCAAGGTTGAACCTCAGGCTGCACCAGGATGATCTTTGGGGTCTCCTCTTCAGTCAGCCTGGCCTACTCTATGTTCCCTTCAGCCGCAGAGCCTTTGCACATGCTGCTCTCCCTGCTAAGAATGTTCTTTCCTCCCTTCTTTGTCTAGATAACTCTGACTTACGCTTCTGATCCCAGTGATTCTTCCTCATGGGCGTTGTCCCTGCATTCCAAACCAGGAAGAAGTCCTCTAATTTTCAGACTTTCATAGTATTCTGTACCTCTCCTTCATAGCTCTTGTCCATGTTGCAATTTTACAATTTTTTGTTATTATTTTATTAATGGATGCCCCTCCCTCACTAGACTGTATGCTCCACTGAGAACAGGAGAATTGTGTCCCAGAGCCTAGCACCATGCATAGTAGGTGCTCAATAAATATTTTTGCATGAATTAATGAATAAAATAAGTACTGTATAATTTTACCCATATTCCAAGAAGGCTCTTCCATCATATGTCTTGCCATTTGAGCATCATAGTGAAGGGAGCTAAAAATGTGGTGACCAGGCACACATGGGAAGAGAAAAGATACCCCTGCCCACACCTTTTTTTTTTTTAAACCGTTCGGGACTCACCAGCATCATCTGTCTTCTAACTTGCTTGAATATTACAAACTGTCTCTTAGACCTGGTTTTGGAGGAATAAGTGTATAAAGTCTATTTTCAGGAAGGATATGAGTCAGTTAAGCTTTTATTTCCCAAGTGCTGTGCCAGCTTCTTGTGATTTCAGCAGGATGCAACAGGTGCACATATTTTTAGCTTTTATGACAAGTATTGTATCCTTATCCTCAGGAGTCCCCAACCTGAATGCCCTTCATCGAAATGATGCCAGGAGGGGAAGAGCTTACCCACAGCAGTGTGCTTGTGTGGAGAACAGTAAAACTACGAGCAAAACCCCTCCAAAACAAAATCTCAAAAACAAAGAACAAAAAACTCTCTACGTTTCATTGAAGCAAAGGCAAAAACATTAAGTTTTGGCTTATGAAGACAGGACTTCTTTTTTTTTTTTTAAAGGAAAAAAAAGCTGGTTTTCAAAACCCAGTCCATGGTAGCTGTGAAATTAGCATGGAAACAATTGATCCTTGCCTGAAAACAAGACACAGACCCCTTAAATATGCTTTGCTTCACCTCCAATTCTCTAGGGAACTTTTCCCATATCGGGTGAAGGTTCTGAAGAGTACTTTAATTAACTTGTATCAAAGAGACTGAATATAAGAAAGAACTGTGTAAAGATTTCTTTAATTAGTGTTTTTTATCAGGAGGTTTTTTACCCAACCTCCATCAGGAAAGTAGTTGGTGGGCTGCCTGGGTCCTTGGTGGTATATTCAGTCAATAAGCTATTCATGACTCTAGCAAGTAGCTAGCTTTTTAAACCAATGGGAATTTGGTGGACAATTTCCCTTTGCTCCCTGTAGCTGCATGGGTAGAATCTATAAACAGTTCTCTTTCGGAGAAACAAAGTGCTGAGGTGAGTAAGGGGCCAGCAGGGTCTGCAGCAGACACACTAATTACCCTGTTGAAGAAGCGTGGGCACAAATTTATTCTTAAATGTAACTAAAGAGAGGTTGTAGTGTTGGATGTGGCAGGGGTGGGGTATGAGGGGGGAGAGTGAAATACCATCATGCGTGATGTGTACAGTATTAATCCAAAGTCCTTTCTTTTATCCTGGTGTAATTTTGGAGAGTCAGATACATTTCATTGTCTTTCCAGAGTGGCAATAAAGCCTAGAGAAAGAAGTCTTTCCTTCAGTAAATCAAAAGTTAGCAGACAAAAGGTCAAAATACCCAAAGCCACAAGAACATTAACACTTTGGATATAAAGATTCCCTAAGAAACAAATGCTTGCCCTCACTTTGGAGAAAGCAGACGCCTTATCTTTGTGAGTTTACAAAATGGAGCCAAACTATACCCGTAGCCACTTTAACTAAACCAAGGCCTGGATCTTTTAGCAGCCCACAGTCATTAAAGCTCTCAGAAAGCCTCCCAGGAGCCTATGTGCTTGCTTAAGTATATGCTGTAAAAGGTCCCAGAGATTTACAAGGGACTGCTCCATGCTAAACCAGGCACCATCTGATAAACAAGCAATTTTAGCTTCAGGCTAAATGATGCTCTTTGAGGCTTTGATTTACAATGCTGAAGATGATATATTTGTAGTTCGGGGATAGGTTCTGCTAGGGGCTTGCTGTGATTACTCACCCATGAGCAGAATTCAGGGCTCAAGTCTTCAACTTGGAGGTCAGAAAATTGCCAGTGGAATGAAAGAGGGTTGATAAGGTTTATTGAGATGCTAAATAGATATCAAAGGAAAAACTTACTAAGCCAGTTGTTTTGAACACTTTTTTTTTTTTAACATCTTTATTGGAGTATAATTGCTTTACAATGGTGTGTTAGTTTCTGCTTTATAACAAAGTGAATCAGTTATATATATACACATGTTCCCATATCTCTTCCCTCTTGCATCTCCCTCCCTCCCACCCTCCCTATCCCACCCCTCTAAGTGGTCACAAACCACCAGCTGATCTCCCTGTGCTATGTGGCTGCTTCCCACTAGCTATCTATTCTACGTTTGGTAGTGTATATATGTCCATGCCACTCTCTCACTTTGTCACAGCCTACCCTTCCCCCTCCCCGCGTCCTCAAGTCCATTCTCTAGTAGGTCTGTGCCTCCATCCCATCTTACCATAGCTTTTTTTAGTTTGCTTCAGTCCCAGAGATATAAAAATAATCTGCAAAATTGATCTAGTGGTCTAATTTTACTTTCATTACATTTAAAAAGCAAATGTGAGTTTTGCTTACTGCTGACATTTAAAAATAAGAAAAAATGTCCAATTTAGCATTTATGTAATTGCTCGAAAGCTAAGAAATCTGAAGGCAACTTTGAAACAAATCACATCACCTCCAAGAACACTGAGGAATAGACTTAGAGTGCTTGACCCTGCATTAAGAACTTCGAGAATGCTTTTAACGCTCACGGTTCCAAGAAGTGATTTGGCAAACTCCTTTGCCCAGAAGTTTTGTATTTACTAAATATGTGAGCATCCACTAATATTGATGCTGTACTAGTACAAAGATAAATAAAATATGGTTTCTCTGCTTTAGAAGTTTATGGTCCAGTGGAGGAAACCGTAGATAATTTCAGTAAAATGTGAGAAGTGTTTAGAGGGAGCTCTGTAGGATGCTGAGGGAGCACGGAGGAGAGAAATGAACTTGTTAGGCTTAGAGGGGATTTAATAGAGAGGGAGCCACCTCTCTGGGTACCCTCCGTCCTGTTCCACGACCAGCCATGCAGCCAAGCACACAGAGAGATGAGATGGAAGGCGTTGTTTCCAGCACCACTGGTATCCTTGCCTGCGGCGCATTCAGAGCTGTGGCCAAATGTTCCTTTACTGAGAAGAATTCAGCCTCCTGGAGTTCTGGTTCAGGCGACACAAGGCAGATTCAGAAATTGCAGACACAGCTTACTAATAAAGGAATCAGTGGTTAATTAGAAATAAGGCAGTGGGTACAGCCCTAAGGTCAGGGCTGGCTGTAGGCTAGGACCTCAGCACCAACCTTGGCTTTTTGGTCTACCCTTGGAGCGTGCAGGGAACAGCCTCTCCCTCCTGTCTCAGGAAAGGACCTGATGAAGTTATGCAGATCGTGGCATGCATGCCAGACACTCAGAATGGTATATTTTCTTCCCAGGAAACTTGTGTTTTTAGAGAGCCCAAAGTCCCATAGGCCTTTGATGACACAGGAGAGTATATGGAACTGTCATTTGGGGAGATTAGAAATAAGGGAGGTAGTTCTCTCTTTTTGCCAGTCAACTTTCACCATGCGCTATCTCCTCATGGTTGACACAGCCCTGGCTGGGCTTCAAGGTTAGTAGTAGTAACTAACATTTATTGAGTGCTTACTATGTGCCAGGTATTATTATTCAAAGGGATATATATATATATATATATATCTTCAAAACAACCACATGAGGTAGCTACTTTGTAATCTCTGCTTAACATATGAGGAAACCTTTACACTTGCTCATGGTCATATGGCTGATGAGGTCACACTCAGCTGCCTCCCAGAAAAGCTAATTTTGCAGAGAAGGACCTTGAGGTTGGAAATTCAGGGCATCACTGCCCTGACGCCCCAACAGTTGAATTCTTTAGATTGGTATTTTAAGTAGGGACTCAGAAATCTTTCCTTTTTAACCATCCTTCACCCTGATCATTACGTTGCTTTTCTAGGCCTCAGTTTCACAGTCTGGAAAAAAATTGCCCTCCTCCTTCTCCCTCAAAAATAATTGGAACATCAGCTACATAATGCCTGTAAAATACTTAGGACTATGCAAATGAAGGATATTACAGAGACACAAGGTGATGGTATTTTATAGAAGCCCATTAAGACATATCATTATAAAGACAGTGGGTTACATTGAGTTGCATCCTTTCGCCAGATCCGTTCCTGAATTTTAGCATGGAATCGCATATGCTTTAAAAATCTACCCAAGTTAATTGTCTTTATGAACACAGATCTCTGCTTGATTGGATCTCATAAATTCCCCTGGCCAAAATATTTTTCAAGTATTATAGCGTAATTCACTTTATCATGTCCAGTCTCGGCCTAATATTGCACAACTCCCAGGAGCCAAATATATTTCATGAAGCTTACAATTACTTTTATAAAAGTTGCAGTAAAGTATAATGATTTTTAATGGCATCAATGATACCATTGTATATATCAGTTTCAGTTTTGAAGTAGACTTAAGTTCAAAGACCCAAGGGGACCATTCTCCTCTCGATGCACTTGTGTTACTCCCATTAATGCTAATGGGACAGACAAATGCTGCTCTAGAGGAGAATATATCTGCCCTTAGGAAGGTAACAGGTTTTAATTAGTAATGCTTTGAATCACACAAAAGCCGCTCATCCTCTGTAAACAGCAAGTGTTCTCAGAGATGAGAGGGATCCCAGCCTGAGTTACTCACATGGAATCTTCAAATCTGAGCTTTGCAAATGGTGGAGACACAGGGCTTCCGTCAGCTGAGAATGAGAGAACGAGCCTTGGTTTGGGGAGTGTTGTTGAAATAAAATCATAGAATGAAAGCAGTATTTATTAAATTTCTGAGTGCCTGAGTGCCAAGTAGATCTCTGTAGTGGCGTTATTACAATGACTCTATCTTTGAAAGGGAAGCTCAGTTAACTCTCATATACTCTGGAAGTGAAGGTCTGATGGTTTAGGGTCCACCTTCATTTGATCACAAGCTTTAAACATAAAAGGGGAAAGTCTTGTGAGGCTTACCCAGCCAGGGGACCCTGTGGTGATTTAGCGCTAGAGCTTGGGCAACAAAGCAGTTTCATGGGAAGTAGTTCTTAGGCCGAAAGGATAGACACTGGATGGAGGACAGGAAGTAGAAAGGGGTGAGCATTTTGGCACATTGGCTGCTCTACATCAGTCGCTGTCTGGGCAGGTGTCTCTAACACGAGCTTCAGAGTGAGGAGGCCGGAAGGTCAGTTTCCACCTTCTATGGACATACCTCTAGCTTGCTTTCAAGAAACCTATATATTTTTTTAAATTTTTAAAAATTGAAATATATTTGACATATGACATTGTGTAAATTTAAGGGGTACAACATGATTTGATACATTTATACATTATATTATGATTGCCATTATAGTGGTAATTAGCACCTCTATTATGTCATATAATTATCATTTCTTTTTAGTGGTTGCAATAATTGAGATCTGAAAAAAGAAAAATACATGTAATGAAAGAAAAAGAAACCTATATGTGAAAATACAGTTTTTAGGTGTGACTGTTTACCCTAGATAGTATACCTCAGGTAGAGCATTTAAAATAGAATATGTTCGACACAGGACTTTTGGAAATAAATCTTTCATGAAGTGAGATAAATTTATATTTATCACCTAGTTTAGGTTTTGTAAGGCTAGGCCCAAATGATCACAGATTTTGTGTTAACATTTAGTGGATCAGTCTGGTTTTACCTCTGAACAAGTAGACTGGATTAGGATGACGATGATACAGAAGTAGGCATGTGTTTTTCCTTTTTGGTTAAGAAAATTTTTTTTTTTAGGTATTGGAAGGTTAACAAAAAACAGTATTCATTGTGCTTGACTATAATGACTGGAACAAGAAATTTAGTGTTGGAAAGACTCACTTAATATTTGGAGGAAACTCTGGAATAACATTCTGCTGGTTATAAGCATACTTTTTTTTTCCATATAAACATTTGGGGACTTCTTTGCTTTAAAAAAAACTGAAGAAATTCAGTTATGGAAGAAGAGACTCACATTGCCATTTCACAAAGAAAAATATAAATATGTAAGGTAAGCAGAGTGTTTCGATTTGTTCTTGCTGCTCTCTTACTTCCCCTCCTGTGACTCTGAAAAAAAATCCCATTTATATAAGTATTAAGCTTATAGTAGAAGAAATGCCATAAGCACATTCGCAAGCTCATGAACTCATTATCACACATATTCAGGCTGGAGATGTGAGGTATAATGTCCTTTTCTCCAAGGTGGCCTCAAAAGATACACTCCACTGTCAGGACAATTTCATTTAGACCCAATTTCCCCAGATCTTGGAGTGTTGCAGATGAATACCTCTGTTCTCTCCACATTTCCCCTCTTGACTGACTAGAGACTGTAAATGTTATTAACTTTGAAAAGTCTATTTATGTCACTCTACAGACCGTAACCCTCCCTCCACCCCCCATCCAACAAAGGTTGGGGTTTTAAGTTTGCACATTGGAAACAGCCTGCTAAATTCTTTTCAGTCTTGAAACAGTCCCACTGCACAACACATCAGAAGGGACTGAATGTGAACATCAGCCTTCTTTCTGCCCAAACAGTAGCAAACCTGTCAGACTTCCTGGCTGCATTTCAGAATGGTCGTATCCTTTACCACTACCTTTGATTTTTTTTTTTTTTCCTCACTACTTTGCTATGTTAAAGTTTGATGTTTTTCCACCCCAAATGTTCTTCAGCAGCAGCATAATAAATTCTTAGAGCAACTTGGAGACACATCCTATGAAAACACTCTGGATTACAGAGTTAACAGAATTCTTTTGGGAAGTGTGGGAATGGGCTTGATTTTGGATATTTAAACAAATTCAAAGCCCTTGTAATTTCTCTACCTAAACACTGGACACTTCAAGATTGTGGTCTCCAGTGATTCTGCCCTTGCTGTTGGGTATTGTTTGTGGCAGCGAATGAAACTGCCTCAGGTCTCTTGGATCCAGAAATGGAAGCCAGGTGTAAAGAACAATAAAACGAACCTACCAGCCTCAGGGCTGTTATTACATCAGAAATAAATGAACTTCTAGTTTAAGCAACTCCAGTTTGGGGGATTCTGATACAGCACAATAACTAATGCAAGTCATAAGAAAACTCAGTAGAGAATGTCGTCCTGTGGATTGTGCCCAGTGTTTGAGTGAAGGCAGGAGCTGGATGGGCATACGAGGGCCTGGGGCTGGGGAGGGGGAGCAGGACTGCAGACCAAACCAGTGAGGCTGTGTCTTATACACTGTGAAGCTTCGTTCTCATTGACTCTGGGTTTGGAAAGGTTGAGCTGTTGGGAGGTGTCTTCCAAACCTGCAGCTGGTGGCAGGTTGTACACTGTGTTGTGACACCATATAACTTCATGTGTTGGTCCAATCTTCTCAACTAAATTGGTAGTTCTCTGAGGGTGGGTTCTGTGTCTGCCACTTTGATATCACTTACAGTGCCAAGCATGTGTTTTCCTTTTAGTTGGGGCTCAGTAAGTAATGGTTTCTTGATTCACTTAAGTGGACGATACACACATTAGAGCAAGAATTAAAGAACTATAAATATCCAAGTATAATTAATGTCTTTCTCATCTGCAGAACTGAAAAGAAACAACTTGCAAGATCCCCCGTTTCAGCCTTAATTTTATAGGTGAGGAAACTGAGATCTAAAGAAGTGAAGTGACTCACCCAAGGTCAGGTAGTTAGGGGCAAACCCAGCACTAGTACCCAAACCTGCTGTCTTATAAGAATCACTGTTTATGCTAACTGGGGCTTCATTCAGAAGCTGTTCATGGGTTAGCTAACAGATAGGGGACTAGCCTCTTTTGCCCTTCACATTTAAATGGTCATACTTATAATAAACATATTTAAAGGGAAATTCTTTTTAATTTTTAAGGAGGAGAATGATTTTTCCAGAGTAGTTGTAATTTGGCAAAATTAAGAGGATTGGGGGAAGATACACTTTTATTCCTCTGGAAAAGGTATTGGTTAATGGGTTCTTGCTTTATTTTTACTTAACTGGATGCCTAGGAAGAAATCTAGTACTCTACAAAGTATCCTTAAAGCAAAAGGAACTCCTGTAACTCTTAGACTACAATGTCTATGTTAAAGGATGTAAAGGATGTGGGAACTTTGGGGAGGGAGAATCAGTTGAACTCATAATAAAAATATTCAAGATAAAGTTCAGTGATAGAGGGCCAGATAGTATCACTTCAAACTCCTTGGGAGTTCTAGATGGTATCGTGTCCAATCATAATGAAAGGCTGCCACTTAATGTGAAGCTATAATTTAGAACTCAGTATTTCACATGCACACTGCGGTCTCTTTAGTGGGTTTTGTCTTCTGGAAAGTATCATAGTGCATTAAGGAAACAATGAACTGTTACTTGGAAAGAATACCTCTGAAGGGCTCTTCAAAAATCCCCACTGGGCCTTTATTTTCCAGAGACTAACTTTGCTCATATCAATACTAAAATGGATCCCAAAGCTTGATAGTGAAGGATGTGGTTTGCAGTTTTTTAAAAATTAAACAGGGACTTCCCTCGTGGTGCAATAGTTAAGAATCTGCCTGCCAATGCAAGGGACATAGGTTCGAGCCCTGGTCCAGGAAGATCCCACATGCTGCAGAGCAGCTAAGCCCGTGTGCCCACAACTACTGAGCTTGTGCTCTAGAGCCCGCGAGCCACAACTACTGAGCCCATGTACCACAACTACTGAATCCCGTGTGCCTAGAGCCCGTGCTCTGCAACAAGAGAAGCCACCACAACGAGAAGCCTGTGCAGCACAACGAAGAGTAGCTCCTGCTTGCTGCAACTAGAGAAAGCCTGTGTGCAGTAGCGAAGATGCAATGCACCCCAAAATTAAAAACATTAATTGATTAAAAAAAATTAAACACGAATGCCTTCTGGAAAAGTGGTAGATGAGGTGGGGATAGTGGGGTAGTGCTAAGGAGAGGTAAACCATGGGCACACAAAACCTTAAACTTCATCCACTTGGTAAGGAAAAGTATGTTCTGTCAGTCAAGTTTCAGGAAAATTAGGTATGCTCTGAGAATGGTTTTTACAGATATAAGCATGTCTAAATGAAATCTAATTATGTAAATGGTGAAGTGTTTTCTAATTTTCTATCTCATTCCATCAGTAAACCTTGGTCTAGTTTTTATTGCTTTTGGCCAAAGGCCATTACAAGACTTACTAAGCATTGAGGAGGTTCAGAGTGATCTTCAGAATAAATTAATTTACAATTTAAAATATGGTTGTATAGTACATTTCAATGACCAATCTAGGTAATGGGTTAAATAGGGTACAGGTTTTGATTTTAACTAGCAGGTTTATCCCTAACATTGGCCAAACAGCCTAGCAAACATGGGTTAACAAAGACTCAGGAGCCCCCAGGGGCAGAGGGTTGCTTACAGGAGGAAGGGAGATTTGCTTTTCTTTCTCTCCCTGTGGACTGATCCCTTCCTGGCTGCCAGTGTATGTCAGCAAGTTCACAGCCTTTAAATCATTGTAAGCCCCAAGTTATTGCTCATCAGCACACTTCCAAGAAAAGACATGTCACAGAAATCTACCTTACATAATGGGACACCGGTACTAATCGAATCTTGTTGTAGCAGTACTGTCCCACATTAATTAGAGTGATGCTACCAAGACTCTTGGCATTTCTATAGTGACATTCCCTGGATTATTTGACATACTCTGTAGGACATCCTTCTTCATAAAGGTTTATCTTAGGCTGTCTGTGAGATACAGGTATCTGGCAAAAAGGACCAAGGCTGGGATGTCACCTGGGACCTTCTAAACACTTGCTGTTTTTTCTTATGAGTGAAATCAACATAATGGTGTTATTACAGTGTCATTACAGCTGAGCGCTACTGCCTCTCAGTGTTGTGCCGTATGGTACTCCAAGCCCAGGAGTGGCTCAGAGGACCCAGACCTATAGACATGAACCAATAAAGAATTTGGGGTTTTATTACCTTAAGAGGAAGGTCATGTTGGAGACATCTCATTTGCCTCTTCAGGATGGATCCCAATTGTTAGATTCTGGGTGGTTGGGAGGACAGTGATATGCCTTGTCATCCAACTCCTTCTCCTCTCTCCATTTTTAAGAGGCACAGAGAACCTCCTCAAAACTTAGTGTCATAATACAACTACAATTTTATTACGCTCATGGATTCTGTGGGTCGGGAATTCAGAAAGGGCAAAGGACTCTTCTCTGTTTTCACATTGTTTGAAATGTCTCAAGCAACTGGGGGGTGTCTTAAACGGCTGAGGCTGGATTAGCTGGGGCTGGCGATCCACTTCCAAGGCGACTTCTTCACTCACATGTCTGACATCTGGCTGGGATGGATTGAAGGATCTGTCAGCTGGGACTATTGACCAGAATATCTATAAGTGGCCTTTCCAGCATGGCGGTCTCAGGGTAGTTGGACTTCTAACATGGAGGCTCAGGGCTCCATGATAAATATTCTAGCAAACAGCATGGAAGCTGTGTGACCTTTTATGATCCAGCCTCTGAGGTCACTAGCATCACTTCTGGAATTCTTTATGAATCAAAGCAGACACAAGCATTCCAGACACATAGATCCAACCTCCTGATAGGAGGAATGTCATAGAATTTGGAGCCATCTTTTAAAATTTCCACATGAGCTTTGAGGTTGGTCTGGGAAAGCTCCAAGTACCTTTGGTGGCTGTGGATGAGAGCAGCCCATTCATGAACTAATCTGTTTCTTTTCTAATCCTGCCCTGAGGTAGGGGACTGCCCTCCTGTACTAGTTAGGGTAAAGCTGAAACCAAGACATCCCAGAACAGTGACTCAGATAAAATAGAAGTTTATTCTTCTCTCAGGTAACAGTCCAGCTGTAGGTAGTGAGATCCAGGGTAGTTAGGTAGCTGTGATCCATAAGGTCATTCAGCAGTTCAGATTCCTTCCATCTTGTTTCATCATTCATCAGGGTGTTGTTCTCTTCCATGTTGTCAAGTGTGGTTTATTGTCACCAGGTTTGCATTCTAGCACATGGGAAGGGGCAAGAGAAAATGGAAGGTAAACAACTTCCTTTTAAGAAAGTGACATAGGGACTTCCCTGGTGGCGCAGTGTTTGAGAGTCCGCCTGACAATGCAGGGGACGCGGGTTCGTGCCCCGGTCCGGGAAGATCCCACATGCCGCGGAGCGGCTGGGCCCGTGAGCCATGGCCGCTGAGCCTGCGCGTCCGGAGCCTGTGCTCCGCAACCGGAGAGGCCACAACATTGAGAGGCCCGCGTACCGCAAAAAAAAAAAAAAAAAAAAAAAGAAAGTGACATAGAAGTTAAGCACATCTATAGCACAGAGAACTCTACTCAGTACTCTGTATTGGCCTATATGGGAAAAGAACTTAAAAAAGAGTGGATATTCACTTTGCAGTTCACCTGAAACTAACACAACACTGTAAACCAACTATACTCCAATGAAAATTAAAAAAATAAAATAGGAAGAAGAAGTTAAGTACATCACTTCCATTCACAATCCATTGGCAATAGTTTTGTAATATGGGTATGCCTAGCTGGGAGGCTAGGGAAGGGAAGCTGGGAAATGTAGTCTCTACGTAAGTGTCCATGAGCCCTGATAAAAGTTGTGTGTGCCTAGCGTCCTCTCACTAAAAAGAAGAAAGAATGGATGCTGGGGGACAATTAGTAGTTTCTGTCACCAGCTTTTGAAACATCCCTGGAATATTTGTTAGGCACGTTCAAGAACAGAGGTTGACAAACTTCTCTGGGAAAGGGGAAAACAGTAAATATTTTAGGCTTTCCAGGCCATAAGATGTCTGTCTATATTCGTTTTCTATTGCTGCTGAAACAAATTACCATGAATGTGGTAGGTAAAACAACAGAAATTTATCTTAAAGTTCTGTAGGTCAGAAGTCTGACACATATCTCAGTGGCCTCAAATCAGGGCTGCATTCCTTTCTGGAGGCTGTAGGGGAGGATCAGTTTCCTTGCTCATTCAACTTGGCAGAATTCGGTTCCTTGCATACAGGCTCCTACATCTCAGAACCAGCATTGGGCCACGATTCCTTCTCATGCTGCCATCTCTCTCATTGGTTACAGCTGGGAAAAGATTCCCCACTTTCAAGAACTCATGTGATTAGTGTGACCCATGTAAAGTAACATATTCATGAGTTCTGGGTATTAGGATATAGACACTTTTGGGGGGAATCATTCAACTCAGCCATTATAGCTCAAAAGTAGTCAAAGACAACATGTAAATGAATGGGCATGGCTGTGTTAGAATAAAACTTTATTAACAAAAACAGGCAGTGGGTTCGATTTGGCCCATGTAGTATAGTTTGTCGGCCCTCTTTGAAGAGTATGGAAACCAATTGTTGACTTAGGTCTCTCAGGCAGCCAGAAATCTCGAGTCCACACCACCCTGGCAGTTAGGTATGCCATATTCTGTGTTATCAGAGCAGCAGTCAATTGCTTCTGTTAAAGCCACTTTTACACTGAATTGTAATTGCTTCCTTCAGTGTCTGGTTTTTGTGCCCAGATTGTGAGCACATGGAATTCAGGAACTTTGTCTGATTCATCTTTTACCTTCCCTAGTGCTTAACAACATCCAGCACTTAGCTGGTACTCAGTAAATGTTCATTAAATAAAGGAAACTTTATGTAATGGCTAAATGAGGGAGGCATAGGCTAAAACGCACACACACACACAAGTATTTTTCATGTGCTGGGGGAATGTTTTCTCTGGGCAGATCTTCAATTTTGATAAGATTTGATTGTGTTGGTTTTACTCTGCAGGTTAAGTCTGACAACTGAGTTTCCATAAAGGTTCCTGAAGATAGATCTTTTAAAAAGTTGAAAACCAATTTTTTGATGCCTTAATGGAAAAGGAAGGGCAAAGCCAGAGTTATACATTAGCTGGCAGAGCCAGTAGTATGCATGCATTTGACAGACATTTAATTTCAGCCCGCTTTTGCCAAAATAACAATGTGACCATAAGGAAGTTTGCAAATGGAAATGATATTTTCCTGAGTGTTTTCCCAGACATTGGACTTCAGTGTGTGTTGAAAATTGCACAGAAAGGTTTTGACCTGCCAAGCCATGAGTTCAGCTGTTGTAGGATAAACACAAAACTGATGACATTAACAACATCTGAGGCTGAAGTGGTCAGGAATCCATCGCTATCTTATTTATGTGGAGTGTTCTCTCATTCACAGCCCGAGGCCAAAATAAGAACTTTATAGGTGTATAGGTATTTGGGTTCTTTCACTGAAAGTCATTTTATATGTAAAGTATTACAAGAACAACTTCTTTCCTCCCAGATGTTCAGTGAAATTAAGATACACAGAGGGCACTTTGTTCAACAACCAAGAACCCGTCTTAGGTTGGGACCCAGCATGGAGGCTTATTAAATTATAAAACTGTGTAAGACATGGCCTAAGGCTACTCCACCCAGCTGAACTTGGCTCAAGTCTCGTAGGTATATTGAAGAAAAAGAGGCTAAATTCTTAGTATGAAGTTATGCATTTAAAGACCTTGCTTACACTTATATTTCCACTCCAAGGTGGTAAGTCTAGAATTCCTTAGACTACTCTTTCTGTCTAAGGGAACCTTTTGAACACCCCACCTCCACCTTTCTGCTTTCCTGGCTTCCATCAAACAAACCTCTTTCCTTCAAATTATGGTCAGTGGCACAGTCAGCAGCATAGCCATTGAATCATTGTATTTGCTAATAAAAACATTAAGATATCAGACCAAACACTAGCATTCTGGGGATGCCCTTAATGCTGACATCAAACCACTAAAATTGTGTTTTGGAGCACAGCCCTCCAATCAACGATAGGGTCCTGCCCAAGTTGTAAAAGCTTTTATGCTGAAATTGTCAGACTCATTAAAGCCTGCATGGACTGTGTCTGTTGTTCTCTCTGCTTTTCTCCCTCATCTGTTAGGATGACTTGTACAGAAAATGAAAACCAAAGTTCTTACAAAAAGAGCCAAAGCCCCACTTGATATGATTTACCCTTCCCAAGACTGTATTAGCTACCAGCCAGCCCCTTAACTCCTTCTGGGAATTTGGAATGAAATTGATATTTTCTCTGGCACAGCTTAGCCCTGTGCTTTGCAGGGCATGCTGTGCATGCTGTACCGAGCTCTCTCCCCCGGTTTCCCATCACCCAGAAAGTCTCAAAAGTATTAACCATTAGACCTGGACGTTGTGGTAGGTAACTCTTTGAAGCCCTATGCTTGGTATTGGCAGGCCATGCTGATTTAAAAACACCTGCCTTTTCAAAAATATCCTCCAACCATTTCCTTAACCAATTTTAGTCTGATGTTTTATTATTTATGAGCGTAGGTAATTTTTTATAAAGTAAATGCAGTAAAAGAAGAGACCTGTTAGGTTTTCTTCTTTGTAAGGTCATTTTCTGTTATGGGCTGAATTGTGCTCTCCCACCCCCCAAATTCATGTGTTGAAATCTTAACTTCTGGTACCTCAGAATGTGACTGTATTTGGAGATAGGGCCTTTAAAGAGGTGTTTAAGGTAAAATGAGGTTATATGGGTGGGCCCTAACCCAATATGACAGGTTCTGTATAAGACAAGATTAGGGTACAGACACACACACACATAGGGAAGACCATGTGAAGACACAGCAAGAAGACGGCCACCTACAACCCAAAGAGAAAGGCGCCAGAAAATAGAACCAACCCTGCCAACACCTTGATCTTGGACTGCTAGCCTCTAGCATTGTGAGGAAATAAATCTCTTGTTAAAGCCACCCAGTCTGTGGTATTTGTTATGATAGCCCTAGCAAACTAATGCATTTACTATGAATTTTGTTCTTTTTTTTCCCTAATGAACATTGATAACGCTTTTTTAAAAAACGTCTTTATTGGAGTATAATTGCTTTACAGTAGTGTGTTAGTTTCTGCTTTATAACAAAGTGAATCAGCTATACATACACATATACCACCATATCTCCTCCCACTTGCGTCTCCCTCCCACCCTCCCTATCCCACCCCTCTAGGTGGTCAAAAAGCACTGAGCTGATCTCCTTGTGCTATGTAGCTGCTTCACACTAGCTATCTATTTTTACATTTGTAGTGTATATATATCCATGCCACTCTCTCACTTTGTCCCAGCTTACCCTTCTCACCCTCTGTGTCCTCAAGTCCATTCTCTACGTCTGCGTTTTTATTCCTTTCCTGCCTCTAGGTTCCTCAGAAACTTTTTTTTTTGATTCCATATATATGTGTTAGCATACGGTATTTGTTTTTCTCTCCCTGACTTACTTCACTCTGTATGACAAACTCTAGGTCCATCCACTTCACTACAAATAACTCAGTTCCGTTTCTTTTTATGGCTCAGTAATATTCCGTTGTCTATATGTGCCACATCTTCTTTATCCATTCAGCTGTCGATGGACACTTGGGTTGCTTCCATGTCCTGGCTATTGTAAATAGGGCTGCAGTGAACATTGTGGTGCATGACTCTTTTTGAATTATGGTTTTCTCAGGGTGTATGCCCAGGAGTGGGATTGCTGGGTCATTTGGTAGTTCTATTTTTAGTTTTTTAAGGAACCTCCATATTGTTCTCCATAGTGGCTGTATCAATTTACATTCCCACAAACAGTGCAAGAGGGTTCCCTTTTTTCCACACCCTCTCCAGCATTTATAGTTTGTAGATTTTTTGCTGATGGCCATTCTGACTGGTGTGAGGTGATACCTCATTGTAGTTTTGATTTGTATTGCTCTAATGATTAGTGATGTTGAGCATTATTTCATGTGTTTGTTGGCTATCTGTATATCTTCTTTGGAGAAATGTCTATTTAGGTCTTCTGCCATTTTTTGGATTGGGTTGCTTGTTTTTTGGATATTGAGGTGCATGAGCTGCTTGTAAATTTTGGAGAGTAATCCTTTGTCAGTTGCTTTATTTGCAAATATTTTCTCCCATTCTGAAGGTTGTCTTTTCACCTTGTTTATGGTTTCCTTTGCTGTGCAAAAGCTTTGAAGTTTCATTAGGCCCCATTTGTTTATTTTTGTTTTTATTTCCATTTCTCTAGGAGGAGGGTCAAAAAGGATCTTGCTGTGATTTATGTCATAGAGTGTTCTGCCTATGTTTTCCTCTAAGAGTTTGATAGTGTCTGGCCTTACATTTAGGTCTTTAATCCATTTTGAGTTTATTTTTGTGTATGGTGTTAAGGAGTGTTCTAATTTCATTCTTTTACATGTAGCTGTCCAGTTTTCCCAGCACCACGTATTGAAGAGGCTGTCTCTTCTCCATTGTATATTCTTGCCTCCTTTATCAAAAATAAGGTGACCATATGTGCATGGGTTTATCTCTGGGCTTTCTATCCTGTTCCATTGATCTATATTTCTGTTTCTGTGCCAGTACCATACTGTCTTGATTACTGTAGCTTTGTAGCATAGTCTGAAGTCAGGGAGCCTGATTCCTCCAGCTCCATTTTTCATTCTCAAGATTGCTTTGGCTATTCGAGGTCTTTTGTGTTTTCATATAAATTGTGCAATTTTTCATTCTAGTTCTGTGAAAAATGCCATTGCTAGTTTGATAGGGATTACACTGAATCTGTAGATAGTTTTGGGTAGTATAGTCATTTTCACAATGTTGATTCTTCTAATCTAAGAACATGGTATATCTCTCCATCTGTTTGTATCATATTTAATTTCTTTCATCAGTGTTTTATAGTTTTCTGCATACAGCTCTTTTGTCTCCTTCGGTAAGTTTATTCCTAGATATTTTATTCTTTTTGTTGCAGTGGTAAATGAGAGTGTTTCCTTAATTTCTCTTTCAGATTTTTCATCAGTAGTGTATAGGAATGAAACACATTTCTGTGCATTAATTTTGTATCCTGCTTCTTTACCAAATTCATTGATTAGCTCTAGTAGTTTTCTGGTAGCATCTTTAGGAATTTCTCTGTATAGTATCATGTCATCTGCAAATAGTGACAGCTTTACTTCTTCTTTTCTGATTTGGATTCCTTTTATTTCTTCTCTGATTGCTGTGGCTAAAACTTCCAAAATTGTGTTGAATAATGGTGGTGAGAGTGGACAACCTTGTCTTGTTTCTGGTCTTAGTGGAAATGGTTTCAGTTTTTCACCATTGAGAATGATGTTGGCTCTGGGTTTGTCATATATGGTCTTTATTATGTTGAGGTAAGTTCCCTCTATGCCTACTTTCTGGAGGGTTTTTATCATAAATGGGTGTTGAATTTGTCGAAAGCTTTTTCTGCATCTTTTGAGATGATCATACGGTTTTTCTCCTTCAGTTTGTTAATATGGTGTATGACATTGATTTGCGTATATTGAAGAATCCTTGCATTCCTTGGATAAACCCCACTTGATCATGGTGTATGATCCTTTTAATGTGCTGTTGGATTCTGTTTGCTAGCATTTTGTTGAGGATTTTTGCATCTGTGTTCATCAGTGATATTGGCCTGTAGTTTTCTTTCTTTGTGACGTCTTTGTCTGCTTTTGGTATCAGCGTGATGGTGGCCTCATAGAATGAGTTTGGGAGTGTTCCTCGCTCTGCTATATTTTGGAAGAGTTTGAGAAAAATAGGTGTTAGCTCTTCTGTAAATGTTTGATAGAATTTGCCTGTGAAGCCATCTGGTCCTGGGCATTTGTTTGTTGGAAGATTTTTAATCACAGTTTCAATTTCAGTGCTTGTGATTGGTCTGTTCATATTTTCTATTTCTTCCTGGTTCAGTCTCGGAAGGTTGTGCATTTCTAAGAATTTGTCCATTTCTTCCAGGTTGTCCAATTTATTGGCATATAGTTGCTTATAGTAATCTCTCATGATCCTTTGTATTTCTGCCATGTCAGTTGTTACTTCTCCTTTTCCATTTCTAATTCTATTGATTTGAGTCTTCTCCCTTTTTTCTTGAAGAGTCTGGCTAATGGTTTAACAATTTTGTTTATCTTCTCAAAGAACCAGCTTTTAGTTTTATTGATCTTTGCTATTGTTTCCTTCATTTCTTTTTCACTTATTTCTGATCTGATCTTTATGTTTTCATTCCTTCTGTTAACTTTGGGTATTTTTTGGTTCTTCTTTCTCTAATTGCTTTAGGTGTTAGGTTAGGTTGTTTATTTGAGATGTTTCTTGTTTCTTGAGGTAGTATTGTATTGCTATAAACTTCCCTCTTAGAACTGTTTTGCTGCATCGCACAGGTTTTGGGTCGTCCTATTTTCATTGTCATTTGTTTCTAGGTATTTTTTGATTTCCTCTGTAGGCTTCCTGGTGGAGAGGACCAGTGCCTGTGTTCTGGTGGTTGAGGCTGCATCTTGTCTTTCTGGTGGGCAGGACCGCATCCAGTGGTGTGTTTTGGGATGTCTGTGACCTTATTATGATGTTAGGCAGCCTCTCTGTTAATGGGTGGGGTTGTGTTCCTGTCTTTCTAGTTGTTTGGCATAGGTTGTCCAGCGCTGTAGCGTGCTAATTGTTGAGTGGAGCTGGGTCTTAGCGTTGAGATGGAGATCTCTGGTAGAGCTTTCGCCTTTTGATATTACGTGGAGCTGGGAGGTCTCTGGTGGACCAGTGTCCTGAACTCGGTTCTTCCACCTCAAGACACAGGCCTGACACGCAGCCGGAGCACCAAGGCCCTGTCAGCCACACGGCTCAGAAAAAAAAGGTAGAAAAAAGAAAGAAAGAAAGAAAGAAAGAAATAATAAAATAAAATAAAGTTATTTTTAAAAAATTATTAAAAAGAAAAAACATTAAAAAGTTATAAAAAAGAAAGAAAGAAAGAAGAGAGCAACCAAACCAATAATCAAGTCCACCACTGGTAACAGGCACTAAAATATCCTAAAAAAAATAAACCAAAAAAACCCGGACAGACAGAACCCTAGGACAAATGGTAAAAGCAAAGCTATACAGACAAAATCACACAAAGAAGCATACACATAAACACAAAAAGAGAAAAAGGAAAAAAAAGTATATATCTATATATTAAAAAAAAGGAAGAGAGGAACCAAATCAATAAACAAATCTACCAATGATAATAAACTCTAAATACTAAACTAAGATAAACATAAAACCAGAAACAAATTAAATGCAGAAAGCAAACTTGAAGTCTACAGTTGCTCCTAAAGTCTACCGCCTCAATTTTGGTATGATTTATTGGCTGTTCAGGTATTCTATAGATGCAGGGTACATGAAGTTGATTGTGGAGATTTAATGCATTCCTCCTGAGCCTGCTGGGAGAGATTTCCCTTTCTTTTCTTTGTTCACGCAACTCCTGGGGTTCAGCTTTGGATTTGGCCCCGCCTCTGCATGTAGGTTGCCTGAGGGTGTCTATTCCCCACCCAGACAGGAGGGGGTTAAAGGAGCTGCTGATTCGGGGGCTCTGACTCACTCAGGCTGTGGGGAGGGAGGGGTGTGGAATGTGGGGTGAGCCTGCAGCTGCAGAGGCCAGCATAACATTGCAACAGCCTGAGGCACATGCTGTGTGTTCTCCTGGGGAAGTTGTCCCTGGATCACGGGACCCTGGCAGTGGTGGGCTACACAGGCTCCTGGGAGGGGAGGTGTGGATAGTGACCTGTGCTTGCACACAGGTTTCTTGGTAGCTGCAGCAGCAGCCTTAGCATTTCATGTCCGTCTCTGATGTTCACGCTGATAGCTGCGGCTTGTGCCTGTCTCTGGAGCTCGTTTAGGCGGTGCTCTGAATCCCCTCTCCTCACGCACCCTGAAACATGGTGTCTTGCCTCTTCGGCAGTCCAGACTTTTTCCCGGACTCCCTCCTGGCTAGCTGTGGAGCACTAGCCCCCTTCAGGCTGTGTTCATGCAGCCAACCCCAGTCCTCTCCCTGGGATCTGACCTCTGAAGCCCGAGCCTCAGCTCGCAGCCCCCACCTGCCCTGGCAGGTGAGCCAACAAGCCTCTCAGGCTGGTGAGTGCTGGTTGGCACGGTCCTCTGTGTGGGAATCTCTCTGCTGTGCCCTCTGCACCCCTGTTGCTGCGCTCTCCTCTGTGGCTCTGAAGCTTCCCCTCCGCCCACCTCCCGTCTCCGCCAGTGAAGGGGCTTCCTAGTGTGTGGAAACTTTTCCTCCTTCACAGCTCCATCCCAGAGGTGCAGGTCCTGCCCCTATTCTTTTGTCTCTGTTTTTTCTTTTTTCTTTTGCCCTACCCAGGTACCTGGGGGAGTGTCTTACCTTTTGGGAAGTCTGAGGTCTTCTGCCAGCGTTCAGTAGGTGTTCTGTAGGAGTTGTTCCACATGTAGATGTATTTCTGTTATATTTGTGGGGAGGAAGGCAATCTCTATGTCTTACTCCTCCTTCATCTTGAAGGTCTCCCCCTGATCACGCTTTTAATGTTTATAGATTACACCAGAACACATCTGGGCAGCATGTTGTGGGCCACAAGGAAGTGAGATGATCTCGTGTAGGTTTTGCACCCAGCAGAGTGACCAGAAACTTCTAAAATTACCAGTGACATTCCAGTAACAGTGACCTTAAACCATCACCTGAAAGGTGATTGCTTTGGGTTGTGACCTTTCTGGACAGTAAGTTTTATAGAATGGGTTACAAAATGCTTCCCTGGGGCACAAGCCTGAATCAGGAAGCTCAGAGGACCACGTTTGTGCACGTTTGGCCCACAGAGTGTTCTTTTTTTTTTTTTTTTTTTGTGGTACGCGGGCCTCTCACCATTGTGCCCTCTCCTGCTGCGGAGCACAGGCTCTGGATGCACAGGCCCAGAGGCCATGGCCCATGGGCCCAGCTGCTCTGCAGCATGTGGCATCCTCCCGGACCGGGGCACAAACCTGTATCCCCTGCATCGGCAGGCGGACTCTCAACCACTGCGCCACCAGGGAAGCCCCTTGTTTGTGTTTTTTAAATCAGCCACGTGAAAGTAGAAATTTCCTGTTGCTCTTAAAATTTTGGAATGTCTGTCCTACTTCTGTGTGGACAAAACTGAACTGCCCTCTCAGTTGGATGCCACTTTCTAAGGTGCCATAGCCACCCCCCACCCCCCCATCGGTCACTTCAGCCTGTCTGCTTCACTTATTACCCAAGCTGCTTGGTCCAGATAGTGGAAGTAAACAGATTAGTGGCTCCTAGATGATGGATTCTGAAAGATGCTCGTTGAAAAATGTGTTCAGAGGTGAAAAGTATTTGAGAAACTCAACAGCTTTATATACACTTTTATATACACTTTATATACACTTCCTTGCAGATTTTCCAGTGCATGAATAGGTTAAAATATCTGAGAAGTTCTGCAATAGAGAAATCTATTCAACTTTGGTCTGTAGCATTTCCCATTCCTATTTGACTAGGAACTCCCACTTATTTGATTAACATATATTTGTCATCCTTCTGTGGAACACACTTTGGGAAATGCTGAAATGGATTCTTACAGTCTGGTCGTATCTGAAGGCAGGAGAATCAGGTAGAGAATTAGAATTCTGTAAATTACTAAGTAATTTGCATATTCATAAAAGAACACTTGAGTGCATGTGAAAATAAATGTAAAGTTGTCTTATCAAGGAGCAGTATTATTTTTGTGATGTTATTTGATACATCAAGGAAATCTACAGAAATGACCACAGGCCACCAAATGCATGACCAGCGTTATCTAACAAGTGCAACAGTCTTTAGAAAAGTTAAATGTTTTGCTCATTGTGAAAGAGAAATAAATTTCAGCTTTGAGAGACCTGGATTCCAATTACTTTTGTTGTGCTCCAGTGTCTTTGTTATTGCCAGGATGAATGCATCACTCTCTTCATATTTCAGGTTAATTATCTGATTGGACTGTAAACATTTTGTTAGACAAAACTTACACCCATTATACTTGCAGTCTTTTAAAACAAGGAATATGTGCAAATGAACCCAGATATCCTTCTTTATTAGCTATTTTATTAGAGTAATAATGTGCGGATCCTGATTTGCATGTTCAACTAAATGATTGCAAACAGTTTTTGACTCGTAAATTCACGGCTCTTCTACATGCTTCCACTGAGTTTGGCAAAAGCGAATTGATCTATTTGAGTTATCCTCCTTTGATTTCTCCAAGAAAATCAGTATAATAAAGTAATTCTTTCCTGCCATCCTCTTCTTTGCTAAGCTCTTCTCAGAACAGTCAGAAGGTGTTTTTTTCCTTCGATTATTTCAGGCTTGTTTGCATTAAATCCTTTCCAACAGGCTCCAGTAAATGTGTTCCCTTAATAAGGATGTCTCCCTTTGAAATAAGCTAAATAAAATTTTACATTTAAGGTGAGTAAGAACCAGTTATGGAGAAAATTGCTCAATATCTGTTCTATTCTAATTTCTTTTTCCACGCAAAGCGTGCTGCGGCTCTATATTGAGGACCAAGTGTGATGATTTGGCATGCATAATTCATGCTTCTGGCCTTGTACGCACACTTATTTTTTCCATCAGAATTCCATGTATTTAGATAAGATCAAAGATTATTCTTTATGGCTATCAATTAAACTTATTTTTAAGGACTATGGTGTAAAATATGTGGGTATTTTATTCTTCAGAAGAATGCTTGATTGTGGTAGTGTCGTAACACAAGATTTCTCCTGTCAGTACTTTAGATTTTGTTTGTTCTGTGAGTGTTTGTTTGGTTTTGTTGCATGGCAGGATTCCATTTATTTAAGTGGCTGGCATCCTGGTTTGTAAAGGTGTCTGGCATGAAAGCTCACATATTTATTAATAATTCAGGGAAAATCATGCCACTCAGTTCCCAAAGATTTCATCATTCTGTGGAATTTCTTATATTGTTCACCTTGCCAAAAATGGCATTTTAATGATAAGAAAAGCACATCAAGTCTTCTACTATGTAAAGCCCATTTCCTGGTCTCCTTTTTCAACTCCATTCTCTTACTCCTATTACAGCTGTTTTCATACCTCATTAAGGTCTTTTCCTCCATCTGGATGGCCACAGGCATTTCCAGCTCAGTATGTTTATAACTAAATCCATCATCTTCCTCCCCAAGTCAGTTTCCACAATGTAATGAGTGGCACAAGCCAGAAACTTGAGTGTCGTCTTCGATTCTTCACTCTTCTCTGCTCGACGCATCCAGACGACAGCCAAGTCCTGTCAGTTCTGCTTTCTCAATATCCCTTGGGTCTGTCCTCTCTGCTTATCTACTTCTCATTGCCACTTCCTGGTCTAAGATGCCATCCTTCTTTTCCTGGATTACCTTGTTACCTCCCACTCACAGACGTGTGCATTTCTCCTGCCCCTGAACACATGCTCAGAAATCTAAGCCTGGTTGTCAAAGTGGTCAGAGGGGACTGCAGAGAACTCCTTGTCTAGCACGTTCCCTTGTCCAGCCTTCTCCATTAATCACATTTATTGAGTGTCCACTATGGGAAGGGGCTATTAGGAGCTATGAAGAATCTAAAAAGAAGTTGTGATCTCGGCCTGCAGGTAATCTAGATAATCTAGTGGATTTTTGTGGAGGGTGCTTGGGGATGGGGATGCAATGAAAATCACTGATCATGTCTTAGCCACTGTGGCAATATTTCTGCATTAACACTCTTTTTGGGGAAAAAAAAAAAATCAAAGGGAGCCCATGGCCTTTAAAATGTTCTTAATTTGCCACCTACCGCACAGTAATCCTCTCAAGCATAAATTTTAATCTTTGAGATTAGGATTTCAACAGTGAGCATTGCATCTGATATCAAGGAACATCCAAAGGTCAGCACTAGACTAAAATGCTTCATCTCTGTTCTGGTGAGTTTGTGGTTATAACTTCCTGCCTCATTCTTTTTCGTCCTCAAGGTCACTCAGGGCTCTGCAATATAGCCATATCGGGGGAGGAGGATTTGGGGCTCACTTTGTACAATTCACTCCTCCCTGAGATACTTTCTCAATAACAATGGGCTTTCCTAAGGATCCTGGGCATATAATGCACACCATCAGATTTTATATACTGTTTCTTCCAGACGGTTTCTGAGTTGTCAGAGAAAGTTTTATGTCTACAGGGTTTGACAGCTTCCCCATCTCTTCCACTGCATCTTGACAACCCATGGCCCCCTTTCCCGTCCATTCTGTGCTCTGGATTCCAGGAGTGGAGCCGCACCATTGCCATTTAACAGGAGCAGATAACTCAGATCAAATTTCGGTGGTAAATCAGCTTCTCAGCATCTGGTGCCGTTCCTTTAATGAAGCCTTTTTCTCACCATGATATGAGTCCATTAGACACTGAGAAGCTGGAGTATGTAAAAGATTTTGTTTATCTGGCCCTTCTCAAAGGTACTGTCTGTCATCATAGTTGTCTGCAGTAAATATAGCAACAGCATCACTGGATGTGTGAAGCGATTAGATTTATGAGGCACATAAACTGCAAAGCTTCTAATAACCATAATTCCTAACTTCGATCATAATACCCGTATTAGTGTCATGTTTTCTGGAGGACTTTATGTTTCTAAAAATATCTTAATTGTGGTTACCATGTGTACCCTGTAATTCCTTTAATTTGAAAGTGAAAGGGCTCTGCCAGAGATGAAGCCGGAGAAAACAGCCCCCCCCCGCCCCCCATTCCATATTGTTTATGTGGGCAGTGGGGAAAGATGGATGGCCGTCTGGCATGTTTTGCAATTGAATTAGAAATTTGCAATTTCTCTCTAAAAAGAGAGAAAAAAGAGAGTCCACAGTAATAGGGAACAACTGATGGCAAAATCAAGTGAGAGGGATGGGGAATAAAGGGAAGGATCTTAGTCTTCATCCCCAGCCCCCGACCCCCTATCTCCAGGGAGATTCTCTCTGAATGCTTTTAACGTGCTCTCCTTCTAATTATTTGGCATGATTTGAAAAACCTTTGAATGGATGCTAACTATCAGTCTATTTTCCTTTTGAGTGAGGCCTGAGATGTAAGTTCAGGTGCTTGGCACAAGATTCTTGGCCTGTGAAGTCCCTCTTTGACTTTTAAGGGTAAAGGAAGACAGATGCTCTTGGGTTTGCTTAGAATACACACACACTGTTTTTAGCAATTTCTGAACTTAAGCAGAAAAGACGTCTTGTCATTATTCCATGCAAAACTTGGTCATTTGGTCTTGCTGTTCACAGCCCCAGATTTAGCCACTGAAAGATGATTCCATACCTACATCACTGAGTTTAAGACCCTGACAGGTGACATGGTGGGCTCTGGCCAGAGACAGGGGGACTTGCCTAATGGATATTAAAAAAAAACCTTTTTTTCTGAGTAGAGATAGAATATAAGCCTATCTTGTAACATTCAAATACTAGAGATGTATAAAGTAAATACATAATTTCGCCCTCTAAATATAACCACTGTTAACAGCTTGATGTATATCATTTCAGGCTCTTTCCTAGTAATATCTAAAAACATTATTATTTTACATACATGAAATAGCACTATACATACTATTTTACGGCTGTGTTTTAATTTAATAATATATCATGGACACGTTTCTGGGAAAGTGAATACACATTTGTCTCGATCGTTTTAACTCTTCTCTGGCATTCCATAGCATGACTGGATCATAATTTATTTATTGTTCCCCTTCTGGTGAGTATTGAAATGGCCTTCAATTTTTTGTTCTTATAAATAATGTTTCCAAGAACATCTTGGTCCATGTATCTTTAGATGCTAATGAGAGTATTTCTGCAGGATAAATTCCTAAAAGTAGAATTAAAATGTTTATAGTTATTATCAAATTGATAGATTTATATGTTAGAAAGTTGTTTTAAAATTGTGGATTTGTTTCCAGTTTTACCAGTAATATATGAAAGTGCTGTTTCTCCACACTCCAACATGGGAATAAGTCCTTTCATTTAAGTTTAAGCTATTCCTTTGCTCTTTGCTAGGTGCTCAGATAAAACTATCTCACTATTTTGTTATTACTTGGATTACTAATGATATGAGTAATCTTTTCATATTGGTATACATGCTTTTTCTTTTCATTGTTCTTTATTCATATCCTTTTCCTATTTTCTATCAGAGTTTTCATCTTTTCCTTATTAATTTATAGATCCTTTTTATATATTATGTTCATGATAGAAGCTGGAAATAATTTCCCAAGTGTTTTATTTATTTCTCAACCCTATTTGTGGTGTGCTCTATCATACAGACATTTTGTATTTTTTTTGTAAAATCTATCAATCTTGTCCTTTATGATTTTTTACCTTTGTGTCCTGATAAGAAAGATGTCTCCCATCTTAAGATGGTAAGCATATTCTCCTATATTTGCTTCTAGTAATTATCTGGTTTTAAAAAATGTTGAAAATTTTAATACATCATTATTTTATTAGAATAAAAGATAAGAATCGAACTTATTGTTTCTCTCCAAATAGTTGGTAATGGCTTCTACACTATTTAATGAGTCAGCTCTCCATACTAAATTTAAATGCTATACTTAACAGTCACTAAACACCCATATATTCATAGATCTGTTTCTGCATTCTCTGTTCCATTCTATCCCTACCAATACCATGTTGTTTTAGTTACAGTTCCTTTAAAATGTATTTGAATCTGGTAGGACAAATTCCCCTCTCATTATGTCTCATTTTCAAAAATTTAGCAGGCATCCTAAGCATTTACTCTTTCAGATTAAGTTTATTATAAATTTGTAAGGGTTGACTAAAATTGAAATTTTTGGAATTTTATTAACATACAGTTTGTTTTAGGAATTGCCATTTTCTTCTAAGGGCATTTCTCCGTCTTCTCTTGCTGAGTTGTGATACTAATTGCTCTCCCCAGATATATATATGACGATGGTAGAAAAGATAATGTGGGTTAAAATTGTGGGTTTTGAGAAAGATAATATTATGATTAGCTAGAAAATGACAAGGTTAAGTCAAAGCTCTAGCAATACAGGAAAACGGAAAAGGGTATAGATGGAAGGAAAGAAGTGCAGTGTGTATGGTGACGTGAGTATAGAAGACAGAAAGTGAGAAAGAAGAAACCAAGCAGAGAAGGATGAATTGAAGGCAGGATAAGAAACATCGACCCTTGGCTGCCTGGGCAGGGAAGGGCTGGAGGGGCTGGAGAGGATTCCACAGTCTCCTCCCTGTTGGGTTGGGCTGCACAGAACTTGCTGAGGGATGGCCGGGTGGCTCTGAGGATGGAAGGCCAGGGTGAGGGTGGGCCTGGGGAGGCGGAGGTGAACGTGGCATCCTTTTGCCTGTGGTCTGAGGGCTCGGCCAGGAGGAATGTTGAGTTCAATCAGCACAGGGAAAAATGAGACTAAAGGGGCAGGGTGAGGCAGGGTAATGTGGGCAAGGAGGCAAGCAGGAGGACCCAGATCAGAACCCAGAGTAGGAATTGGATAAAGCTCTGCCTAGGGATGCAGGCCTGGTGAAGACAGACCCAGCCGGAACACTCCAGTCAGGGGCTTAGTTAGGAGCATTTCTGACCATGGGGACCTTGTGAAGCACCCCCCTGCCCACCTCCCAGGCCTCCTACTTCCAAGATTTTCTGGGGCCTGCTACGGGGTTACACGTGTGAAGCATAACTTGCCCAGTCTAGCTGGACCCAATCTGTGCAGTGGTGGACACCTGAGCAAAGCTGGGCCACACACGCACTTCCCAAGCAAGGAGAGTTGGCATTGAGACACAGGGAGCGGGTTGATCTTTCCTGAAGCAACTGCATTTTCAGTAGATAAATCTCTGGACATCTTGGTGGCTGTGCTTCAGCGTGAAACTGAGAGACAGAGAAAAACAATCTACTTCGAGAAAGAATAAAACATATACGCAGAAAGAGCAGAGACTGGTTTTTCCAGCTTATTTTTGAGTCCAGGTGTGTTCTATACTTTGAGCAAGATGGGATATTCCAGAATCGCTCCTTCTGTAAAAAAGCTGGCTCAAACTGGGTTTGTGTTACACAGAGTCCTAGAGGACTAAAGAAGCTAAGTTGGTGCAGTTATGAATTTCCTTGTTAGTAAAAAGCCAGGGTCTAAATTAAAGGACCGAAACATCATTAAGGGAATTCCGGAAAGCAGGGATTTAGCAGGTTAGATTTAGAAATAGAAGTTAGGGTTCTGCGGTCAACTAGACCAAACTTGGCAGGAGAGGGTGGGGTGGAAAGAGCACCGGGCAGGGAAGGAGAAAGCAGCCCAAGGCCACGGAACGTTATCCTTGGGTGAGAATTGCTGGACCTCTCTTGATAAAGCAGGGCAGTTGTACCTGCTTTGCGGTCCCTGCCAGGAATTTTTTGAGATGTATGGCAGGGACCAGGTGCACCCAGTGGGCTGTAAAATACTATTTCCATGCAAGCTGCTGCAGCCGCCTTGCAGGACCTGTGTTATGATGCGGCGCTCTCTGGGGTAAAGTGCTTGTAAGCTCAGTAGCTGACTGATGTGTGCTCACGGAGTGGTTGGAGGGAGGATAAGAGGTGGAGGGTGAACCTGGGGACCCTCGCAGGGCCTCTGGGTGGCACAGCTCCAGGATGTGCCATCCTTACTCTAGTCAGTGAGAATGGTGCCCGGTGGGACACCACGTAGAATGCCATGTGAACGAGGCCCCCCAGAGTTGGGTGATGTGGAAGTCCTGGTCCCAGGGTCATGTCTAAAGAGTATGCCCTCTCTTGCTGGGAGTGCTGGCCAGGAAAGGGACCAGTGGTTAAATATAAAAACAACTCCCAACTGGAGGAATTCTCCTGGCAGCTTCATCACAGCTGTACTGTCCAAACCTTTGGGAAAAGGCTGAAAACATTAAGAAAACCATGGGTCTGGCTGGTACTTGAAGGCCTGCACCCCGTAAACTGTGTCAGCACCCCATAAACATGCCACTTTTAATGACGAGTGCATGTCCCTGTTCACCACCATCATTTATTCGACTGCAAAATCTCCCAGAACTTTGTTTCCCGAATTCCTTTTATCTTAACCATTCAACCAGCCTTGGGGAGATATTGAGGACCTGAGTCATATCTCCCCCTGATCTCACCTGAGCAGTAACCTAAATAGTGACAAAGCCTGTGGAATGATGCTAACAGCCTCACGGAGGCTTCCTGACCAGGCTGGCATCTGCAGAAAGCTGGACCCATCAACTGTCCCATAATGGTTTATGAATGTTCACCCTGGAATAGGGATATTTTAAAACATCTGCTTTGGTGATAATTAACGTGTGTAGGTGCCTGGAAGGTAGAGGGTACATTAAAAATGTGTGCACCACGTTGAAAGAGGGGTGCCCAGCCAAAGATACACATAAAAATGTGGTGTGATGCTGGTAGAATGGTGTCAGGAGGGCTGAAGCTGCCAGTAGAACTGGAGGTTGCAAAAACAACCCCAAACAAAGAAAAGCCCAATGAAATCAAGTATAGCCCACCCCCTAAGGAAAAAGAACCCAGAAAGAACAATGGAAAGAAATCTTTTTGGCAGTGGGAGAAAAAAGAAGAAAAGAATGAGCCCCCTGCTGAGTAGGAAGCCCTATCCCAGAGCAAACAGAGGCATGTTCTGTGAGCTTCCGAGTTTCCATCAAGGGGAGTGGGCTTCAGACAGTGAGGCCCAGGAATAATGCGGCCAGCGCGGGGGGTCTCAGATAAACTGCAGGAATTGAGGTGTCCAGGCCCAGGTGATGACACCAGAGCCCTGAGGGGGAAATTAATTTGTGAGCATGAGGTGGGGGTAATAGAACTGGTCAGCCATGTTTGAAAATCATGGAAGATGGTAGAGCTGTCAAAGATTGGAGGACAGTTCTGTCTTGATTTCATAAAAGAGAATTCTGACAAATACAGAAGACCAAGATTGCTGATCCCCTGCCTGATTTTGGAACAGATTCTAACATGGTGTGTGAGCCCTGAGAAGTAGAAAAAGACTTGCTTGTTAGGGAACTACATGGATTCATAAGACTAATTCATTTCAGTGCAACCAAGGTACCTCTTCTCCCTCCTTCCTCCTTCCTTCTCTCCCTCTCTCTCTCTCTCTCTCTCCATCTACCTTCTTTTAAGTTCGAAGTTGGACAGAAGAGGAAATTCTGAAGATAAAGTGAACTTACTTTCCTAAAAGTCATTTAATATCTTTAATATTTTTGTGACTATGATGGAAAAATATGGGAAATATATATAACAATTATTAATTAAAACATGTTCATATAACCAATATATTAGATTGATATATGATTATTGACATAGGCTACATGTTTGTGTCTCCTCCAAATTCACGTGTTGAAGTCTAACCTCCAGTGTGATAGTATTTGGAGGTGGGGGGTTTGGGGAGCTGTTTAGGTCATGAGGGTAAAACCCTCATCAACGGCATTGGTACCCTTACAAAAGAGATGCGAGGGAGCGGCCTTGCATCTTGTGCCATGTGAGGGCACAGTGAGAATACAGCTGTCTGTGAACTAGCACTCGGGTCCTCACCAGACACCGAATCTACCAGTGCCTTGATCCTGGACTTCCCAGCCTCCAGAACTGTGAGAAAAGTGTTTGTTGTTTAAGCCACCCAGTATGGTATTTTGTTATAGCAGCCTGAACAGACTAAGACAGAAATATTAACATATAATAAGTATTATATAATATTACATTAGAATATATTATTGGTAATAACATGATTAAATTAACATATAATTTAATATTACATTTTTAAGTAAAAAAATTGAAAATATCTGAATAAGATGGAAAAATATATGGTTAAGTGGCTAAAGAGCTGCTTAGTTGGATTAGTGTCAGCCAGAGGAAATAGAATGTAGAGGGTAGGATTTTATAGAATCAACTGGGGAGCTACTTAGAAGTGCAAATCCCACCCACCCAGGCCCATTGAGTCAGCAGGGGCAAAGCCTGGGAATCACCATTTTAAACAGATCTCCACATGATTCTCAAGCACATTCACAGGTCTGTATCTTTAGACCTGACTTCCTCCCTGAGTTTTGGACTTGTGTATCCAAAAACCCTCTCAACATCTCCACTTGGATGCTTGCCCCAAATAGAATTCTTTATCATCCCCAAACCTCCTCCTTTCAGTAAATGGTACCACCATCCATCTAGATGCTTGACCAAAATCTAGGTGGGATTCCTCTTCCCCCCATGTCCTTTATTGGCTTTACCTCTGAAGGTAATCATAATTCTGCCACTTCCCACCATTGCCAGCCCCACCAACCCTAGTCCAAATCACCATCTCTCCTCTGGGCTACTGCTGTTACTACCCCAGTCTCCCTGTCTCCACTCTTGCCTCCTATTCCTTTTCCTTAGAGCAGCTGGTCGGCTGATCTTCGTTACCTTTCAATAGCATCTGACTGCATGGACAGCTGACCCCAAATTCTTCATCTTGGCCTCCAAGACCTCAGTCTGGTTCTTGACTACTTCAGTTCATGGCTCACTCTCTGACTCCCCCTGTGCCAGCTGCTCTGGTTTCTTTTTTATCCTTTGAGCATACCAAGCTTGTTACTGCCTCAGGGCCTTTGCACTTGACATGACAGCCTCCATTTCATCATTCAGGCTTCACTTTAAGGATCAGCTCCTCAGAGAAGCCTTCCTGACAACCCCAATTCACTCTCTCCTTCATTACTGTTTCATTTTACTACCTAAAATTCTTTATTATCTATTTATTTACATGGTTGTTATCTGACTCTTTGATAGAATATAGACCCCATGAACAGGAAATTTACGCCAAGAACGTTGCTTAGCACATGTAGGTACTCAATAAATATTTATTGATGAATGAACCACTGGTATAACAGATGAGGCTAGACTTTGCAATCAGCCCTGGGTATAAATCTCTACTCCATGTCCAGCTTCCAGCTCAGTTCCCCTGAGCCTTGTATAAAATCCTGGCTCCTATGAGGCTCCTGCTGTCCTTTACTCAATCATCTAATACCCCGCTCTTCCCACGCCATGCAGCACATTTACTGAAGATTGTACCTGCTTCATGATCTTCCTTTCCTCCAGGACTAGCATGACCCTGGGGGTCTCCATCGTCCACGTGGTTGAAACAGGCGGCATCGTGGCGCCATAGTTCTCAACAGTGGCTGCATGTTAGAATCATCGCGGAAGCTTTAAAACAATCCCAGTGTTGAGGTACCTAGAATGAGGTATACCTAAAGGAATCAAATTCACAGAAACAGAAAGTAGAATGGTGGTTGCCAGGGCCTGGGGGAAGGGGGGAAATGGGGAATTAGTGTTGAATGAATACAGAGTTTCAGCTGGGGAAAATAAAGATGTTCTGGAGACGGACCGTGGTGATGGCTGTACCACAGCGTGAACGCACTGCACACCCCTGAGCTGGACATTTAAAATGGCAAAAGTGAAATTTTTTATGTTATGTATACTTTACAATTAAAAAAACCAAAACCAAACAAACAAACAATACCAGTGTCCAGGCCTGTCAGAATTTCTGGGGATAGGGTTTGGGTGTCAGTACTTTTTAAAAAAACTCCCCAAGTGATGCAGCCAGGCTTCACAGCCCCTGCCTTCCCTACCCATATTCCCTGTCTTCCTGACTCCGCCCATGGACATCCATCCTTCATTTCATCCGCTCCCTGGTAGGACCACACTTGGAGTCATTGGTGGGGTGGGAGGAGGGGGCATTTAAACGCAGCTTTGTCCTATGGCCACTTGTTTCTGTCTCCAGTCGGCTCCTCTTATACCCTGACAGCCCCTGTCCTTTTGCCTATCCACCCTCCCAGTAAGCATTTACCAAGTACATGCCATTGCCATGTGCAGGGCTGACAGTGAGGACAAGGAAAAACTACTTGTAATTCTTTAGGTTCCACCTCATAAATATCTCTGGACTTTAAAAAAAAACCTGTCTCCATTTTCGTTGCTTCGGCCCTGGTGTAGGCATTCGCTCCCAATTATACAATTTCCTCAGTGGTCTCCTGACCTCCAGACTCCCCTCCCACTAAGATCTGCTCCTATTTAAAGCACAAAGCTCCTCGTGGCACTCCCTTGCTTATCATTCATTCTTTTTTTTTTTTTTTTTTTTTTTTTTTTTTGTGGTACGCGGACCTCTCACTGTTGTGGCCTCTCCCGTTGTGGAGCACAGGCTCTGGACGCACAGGCTCAGTGGCCATGGCCCATGGGCCCAGCCGCTCTGCGGCATGTGGGATCTTCCCGGACCGGGGCACGAACCTGTGTCCCCTGCATCGTCAGGCGGATTCTCAACCACTGCGCCACCAGGGAAGCCCCGCTTATCATTCTTTATTAACTTTATAATATCTTTAGGATCCAGCTTCTCATTTACTCCTTTGCTTCTTTTTTTCTTAATCTAAGTAGGCAAATATAAAGGAATTTCTAGGTTTTTTTAAAAAAAATTGTAAAATACACATATAACATTTACCATCTTAATAATTTTTGAGAATACAGTTCAGTGGCATTAAATATATTCACATTGCTGTGCAACCATCAATACCATCCGTCTCCAGAACTGTTTCATTTTCCACATCTGAAACTCTGTGCTGGTTAAACAGTAACTCCCCATTCCCTGTTCCTCTAGCTCCCATCAGCCACCATTCTCCTTTCTGTCTAGTGAATTTGGCTACTCTAGGTACCTTATATAAGTGGAGTCATACAGCATTTGTCCTCTCGTGTCTGGCTTATTTTGCTTAGCATAATGTCCTCAAGGTTACTCTATATTATGTGTCAAAATTTCCTTTCCTTTTAAGGCTGAATAATATTCCATTGTATGTATATAGCATATTTTGTTTATCCATTCATCCATTGATGGACACCTGGCTTGCTTCTACCTTTTGACTATCATGAATAATGCTGCTATGAATGTGAATGTGCAAGTATCTGAGTCCTTGCTTCCTATTCTTTGGAGTAAATACCCAGAAGTAGACTTGTTGGATCATATGATAATTGTTTCATTTTTTTGAGGAACTGCCATGGTGTTTTCCATAGTAGCTGCATCATTTTATATTCCCACCAGCAATGCACAAAGGTTCCAATTTTTCCACATCCTCACCAAAACCTATTTTCTGTTATTGTTATTTTTATTGCTATTTTATAATAGCTACCCAAATGGATGTGAAATAGGTAGTTTTTAAGACCTAGTTGATGTTGAGGAAAAGGAATTTGTGTGAGACCATTCTGTGGAGTTGTACAACTTTCTCCAGAGGGATAGTGGTCCAGGGGTAGGGGCAGAAAGCATACCTTAGTTTGTAGAACCACTGGTTTGGTCAGTGGATAACATGGAATCATTTAAGAAGCAGTCATTCTAGAAAAGACTGAGATAGATTTTTTTTTTTTTTTTTTTTTTTTTAATGGTACGCGGGCCTCTCACTGTTGTGGCCTCTCCCGTTGTGGAGTACAGGCTCCGGACGTGCGGGCTCAACGGCCATGGCTCATGGGCCCAGCCGCTCCACGGCATGTGGGATCTTCCCGGACCGGGGCACGATCCCGTGTCCCCTGCATCGGCAGGCGGACTCTCAACCACTGCGCCACCAGGGAAGCCCCTGAGATAGATATTTTTCTTAGCCACTGCTAGATAAGGGATTCACCCAT
Source organism: Kogia breviceps (assembly GCF_026419965.1). Classification (NCBI taxonomy): domain Eukaryota; kingdom Metazoa; phylum Chordata; class Mammalia; order Artiodactyla; family Physeteridae; genus Kogia; species Kogia breviceps. The sequence continues at coordinate 144,656,722 of NC_081311.1, read as the reverse complement.
TTTGTAGTGACGTGGTATGGGAAGACAATAGTAGAAACACACTGTAGTTTCATTTACACATTATATGTAGCTGGTGCTACATGAATTCATGGTTAAGTTTATCCCGGGAACTGTATAATAGCATATTGATTATATTGATAGGTCTTCTGTGAGAGTACAGTTCTTCTCAGTCTTACTTTTGTTGTCTTCAAGAACTTCTGATCAAAAACCCCTTTGGCTGTTGTTGAGGAGAAGTACAAAGCTGGGTGGCACCAATGGCTATTAGTAGTATTTCTAATGAGCAGAGAAGACCAGAGCTGACTTCTTCCAGAAAAACTGAGGGCCTCCCTCCCCTTCATTCAGAGGCTCTGCTCTTCCCAGCATGGGACAGGGCTTAGGTATAGTAGTGAGACTGATAAAAATCCCACATGGGCCCTGGGCCACATCTGGTACAGCATCTGGGTCAGAGAAGAGAAGAATCATGGTGGCCTCTCTGTGCTGGTCACACTGCACATGGGCTCATGGGTTCTGTTCTGGAAAAGACGGTCTCAGTGGAAATTTACAAAATGAAATGTTCCCAACAGAGGCAAATAGAAAGGTAAAGAGTCTGTAAGTCCTTCTGTGGAAGAGTTGAAGGGATAAGTGGTATTTGGCTTGGTGAAGAATATACTAGTAGGACAAAGGGAATGAGCTACATGCCTTCAGGCCTTTAAGGGGCCATGATTCATGATGTGTTGCAGTACTGGGACAAATGACTAAAAGTTGTAGGAAACTATTTTGACTGTTTTTTGTTGTTGTTGTTGTTTTTGCGGTACGCGAGCCTCTCACTGTTGTGGCCTCTCCCGTTGCGGAGCACAGGCTCCGGACGCGCAGGCTCAGCGGCCATGGCTCACGGGCCCAGCTGCTCCGCGGCACGTGGGATCTTCCCGGACCGGGGCACGAACCCGTGTCCCCTGCATCGGCAGGCAGACTCTCAACCACTGTGCCACCAGGGAAGCCCTATTTTGACTGTTTAAGGATCCTTTTGAAGCTAACAGTAAGAAGAGAAGGAACTATTGAAGGTGACACTAACTGACCTTCAGGCAGGAAAGTAATAGAGAGCTCAAGATTCCTGAAACCAGGAGGGGGTTAAAAAGTGGCATCCTTAACTTCTGCTGCTGAGGAAGTAGGGGTGTTCAGTGGTGTTGCACAGACAGTTTCTACATAATGAAGAGAACCTGTTTTCATCTTTTGTTTCAAAAAAGGTGTTGATCTTGGGGGGACTGTGAGGTGGCTGAAAGTAGGACCTTAGTCCTTGTCTTCTGTGAAGAAAGAATTCGGCAAAGAGCCAGAAGTTGTGAAGCAGATACAGCGTTTATTAGAAGCAAAAAGTACATGTGGAAGAGCACATGGGTGAACTTGGAGTGAGTTGTGCGCAGTAAGGGTGGTTTCTCTTATGGAGACAGTCTTCTGGGTTGTTTCTGCCCAGTCATGTTGTTTGTGCCCACATTTGGCCCGACTCAGGGTCCTTCCTGGTGTTGCCCACTCATCTCTCAGCTAAGATGGATTCCAGCCTGAAGGTTTCTGGGGATTGGCAGGACATATTATGGGCTGGCAGCTCCTCCTTCCTTTGGTCGCTTCCTTAGAGTGAAGACCTCTTTTGTGCGTGTGTCAGGCTGGGAAATCTCCTTGACCACAAGAATGAGGAAGTGTGGTCGCTTTGTCTTCCACCCAGTCAGGACCCGATGCTCCTGCTAGTATTGATATCTTATCTTGAAGCATCAGCAGGAAACTGGTTGCAGCTGCTCAGCCTGGGGCCCATCTATCTCCTGCCTCACTGTGACACTTTTCACAAAAGGGACCCAAGGCATACAGTTTACTGACACAGCAGACAGAGAATTTTGAGGCTAGAGCCAGACATTACTGGCCTATAGAGTAGAACCAGATATATAAAAAACCCAGCCCCAGCCCTGGGTGTAGTCAGGCTGGAGGGCCTGGTTGCTGCCACCGGCAGAACTTTCCATGGAAACCATCGGAGAAGGTCTCACGCCTAAAGGTTCTGCTTAACCAGAGCACAAGGGTTTCCATGAAGACTTAGCAGCAAGGGCCCTCCCTGAAGCCAGACGTGAACCTTGCCTTGTAGAGGGTGTGGGTGAGAGCTGTGTGGGATGTAGAAAAGGACCACATAAAAAAGAGTCTCCCGGGAAAACGCTCAGAGATCTGTTTGGGGAAGATCCATACCTGCAAGATCTCTTCATGCTTGTGGCAGAAGCATTAATGCCAAAACGTGCATTAAATAGTTTATTCTTTTTGTTGGTTTGTTTGTTCTTATACCTTCGAGGGGTGGGGGAACATTTATAGGAATTTCTAACCCTAGTGTTAAATCCCAGAATTGATGAGGGGTAAGAAGAAGGACTGCTAAACTGAATTCCAATTCTGGGTTACAGGAAAATTGTTAGGCCTGATTCAGGCAGAGGGCTGGCCCCTGCTACCTACCTTTGTTCTCCTTTCTGGGCAAGGTTTGTATGATATATCTGAGTGCCCTGTTAAGATGATACCGCAGAGGGAGTGGGACTGTACTAATTACCTGGGGGTCTGCTCTGGTGAGCTGCCACACTTCTGTTTTTCTCACTCTTTCCTTGGTGCCAAAAATCACTAATGAAGCTGTAAAAGGAAAGAGGACATGTCCATGGCTCCCTTTTCAATGACATATGGAAAGAGAGCACAAACAAACCAAACAACCCAACCAAAAGAAACCGAAACCCTTTGTTGTTCTGGGGTCTTACTGGTACTTTGTCTCTGCTGATTGTTAATTACTGTCAGGTTAACACTTTGGGTGATTAATTGACCTCTCTTAGCCAAAACAATAAAGGCCATTTAACTAATCCGGCAGAAAGCTGAGAGCACATTTTGTTGCCCTGCTCTTTCTGTTGCTGGGCAATCCTCCACCTCAGCCCCCCTTCTCTTCATTTCTGACCTCACCTATTTGGGAGCGAATTCTACAAATACCTCCTACACTTCATCACGGTCCTCACTGGAACGTTTCAAATCTATTTGCAAATACTATTTTTGGAGTCATTAACAGATGTTTTACTCTTGAAGGTGAGTTGCTTATTTCCTAAGTGAAAGAAACCAAGGAACAATGCACAAACGGGACCTTATGCCTGTTCTTGCTTCTAAAATCTTTCTCGGCAGCATTACCTCTACTTTAAGGTGAGCATAGTGGACTTTATGTCAGAGGCTGAACCTATTTTCCTGGTGCTGCTAATATCTCATTGGGAGCAGTTTCTCTATGTAAAATGCCATAAGAAATGAAAAAATGAACCACGTTGATTTGACCCTTCAGGATCTCACTGTGTAGCCATGAAGACAGATAAACACATGGCGTTTATTCTGATTGTCCAGGGTCCTCGCTCAGAAACCCACCTTGCCGGCACCTTGATCTTGGATTTCCCGGTCTCCAGTACCATGAGAAATAAATTTCTGTTGTTTAAGCCAGCAGTCTATGTATTTTACTATAGCAGCCCGAGCAGACTAAGGGAAAAAGGAATATTTTAATGGTAGAATTTCATGTATAAGGGTAGCTCGTTGGGGAAAGATATTTTGCAATAGTTTGTCTCTCTGTTGTCTTCCTCACACCATACCCTCTAGGTAGTCACCTTGGATTACTACAAAAATCTGATGTAATCTGATATAATAGCTATTAGAGTTACTAAATCTCACCCAGTCCAAGAAGAAAAAATAAGTTTATTCTCCTAATTCTGAACATATTTCTGGGATGGAATTTTTTGCACCTATACTATAAGAGTTGATCGAGAACCATTTTCTCTTGAACAGGTTCAAGATAAAGAAAAATATATCCAAATGCCAGAAATATCTGTGAAGTGGTCTGATTTTATAACTGCTTTTCCTGAGCTCGTGACTCTTGGGCATACTACATGCGATACACATTCTCTAATTGTACCAAGAGACTATGAGGACTGCTCTTAGTTTAACAGGAAATGGAAAATCAGCACCAGAGAGAGAGTTTGCAAATGATGAGATAAAACCCTTCAATGCGGGCTTCCCTGGTGGCGCAGTGGTTGAGAGTCCGCCTGCCGATTCAGGGGACACGTGTTCGTGCCCCGGTCCAGGAAGATCCCACATGCCGCGGAGCAGCTGGGCCCGTGAGCCATGGCCGCTGAGCCTGCGCGTCCGAGCCTGTGCTCCGCAAGGGGAGAGGCCACAACAGTGAGAGGCCCGCGTACAACAACAACAACAAAAAACCCCTTCAATGCAAGTTATTATAAGGGAAGGCTGAGACATTTTTCTTTATCCCTTCATAGTTTTTTATTGAGTTATAATTAACATACAATACTAAATTAGTTTCAGGTGTATAATGTAGTGATTAGATATTTTTATACATTATGAAATGATTGCTGCAATAAAACCAGTTACCATTCCTCACCGTGCAAAGTTGTTACAATATTATTGACTGTATTCCCTATGTGTACATTACATCCCCTGACATATTTATTTTAGGGCTGCAAGTTTGTACGTCTTAATCCTCTTCAACTATTTTGTCTGTCCCCTCACCTCCCTCCCCTCTGGCAACAACCAGTTTGTTCTATGTATCTATTTTGTTTCGCTTGTTCATTTGCTTGTTTTGCTTTTTAGATTCCACATATAAGTGAAATCATACTGAATTTGTTTTTCTCTGTTTGACATATTTCATGTAGCATAATATCCTCTAGGTCCATCCATTTTGCTGCAAATGACAAGATTTCATTCTTTTATATAACTGAGTAATATTCCACTATATATCTCCTTTATTCATTCATCTGTTGATGGAAACATTCTTTAGGAAATGCTGCTCAGCACTTCTTATTCAGCTGCTGTGATGACAGTAACTTTCTTTGCCCTCTACGTTGACAGCCTCCTTTCTCTTGCCAACAAAACAGCTTGGAAACAGGTGGTGGGAGGGGAGACAAGCAAGGGCAAGATCTGAAATGACCTTTCGTGCTTCAGCGTGAGCCAAGATGGTATTCCAGAGCCAGCCAGAGGCCACAGCCCATCAGCATGGTCTCCTTGGAGCCATGATGAAGAAACATTCAGTGCCAAATAAACAATCACATTCTCAAATTCTAGCTTGAAAGGGCAGGTGTCCCTGTTATTGTAATGGCAGGGTCCAAATGGCGTTCATTGCTATTACTGTCTTATTAGCTCTTGCTTAGACTTGGAAAATCATTTACCTCTCTGTAGTCTATTTGTTGGGCTGGAGTGTGTTCCGTGTTGTTAGTATTGCTAGGTAATGAGGACAAGTAATGGCAATACTTTTCACACAAATCATATACCCACTTGTTATGATCTATTTAAAGTAAATATCTGTTTAAGCTAAAAATCATCAGGAATTATGTATCATAGCACTTTCAAGTATCACTGCAAAGAATTCATTTTCATCTCTAGTTCTTTTAACCCAGTGCTCATCAGACTATTAGTGATAAATGACCCTTTAAAAAATAATTTCCAATACTTTGTAGATCCACATTTTGTAAAATACAATAAAAGTGTATCATTAGGAAAAAAGACATACAAGATACAAATATCAATTTTTTTATTATTAGATTTGGCAGACCTTGTCAAATTACTATAATATTCTTTCAATGATTGCTATTTCTGTTCTTATCTGTCATTGGCCTATAACACACAGACAAATGACCCCACTCTGAGTAGTGTAGACCAATTACTAAGTAAACAAGCAGGCCCATAGGACTTCTCCTTGGCCCTATCCTTAGGGCAGAGGGCTCATTATCATAGAATTGCCCAGAAGGTTCTGGTCTATCAAACCCTGGGGGCTTCCCTCTGGGTTCACCATCTCTGGGATCCTCTTCCCATGGAGGGCAGTGTGTTGAGACATTGCTCCAGATGAATTCATCTTCAAGTCTTCTTCGTGCCAGAACTGATTTAACCAGACAGGCAAGCTTGTCTTGTCTCTGAGCAGTGCCTTTAGGAAAATGTGGCAGAGGTGATATAACGTGAGGTGCCTTTTGCTCCAACTCATCTCTTTTGTGTATTGACGGCTTTTCAGAATGAAAATCAAAACACAGAGAAATGGTAAAAACAGCAAGAGTTAGTAACTAAAGGTTATGGGGATTGATTGAGAGCAAGGCCTCATGGGAATGGGTCAGAGGCCACAAGAATTGGGAGAGGGGACACCATGAGCAGAGAGGGCAGAGATGAAAGGAGCATGAAAGGTCCCTGAGGAACCTTCTGTCCGGGGTTGGTTTTGTTTATGAGGATTTTAACACTTTTTAGCAGTTCACCTCAGTGGTGATAAAGAGATGGAGCCCAAGACACAGGCCGTCACCCACCGCCCCAGGATAAACATGGGGCTTAAGATGACAAAAGTAATCTCCTGATTTTGGAAAATAAGATGTATTATATATATCTTATATATATATATATATTATTAATCATATATATATGATTCCTTTAAAACAAAAGCAAAATTATAATATTCATGATACTCTCTACTGTTTGTGATTTAGTTGAGAAACTATTCTTTAACACTCTTGCTTTCAATTTTCTTCTTAAGAATTCCAAATCTTTTCACCTATATTATCCACACATCACTGTTGAGATATTATTATTCACTTATATATTCAGTCAACAATTCTCTATAGAGGCCTCTGTCTAGCAGTTAGCAATCTACAAAGTGGCTAGCAGCCATAACAATTTCTTCTAGATTTGTGAGAGTAGCCTTCAAGAAAGAAAGTATGAATTTTTAAGACTTAGAAAACCGTTATGGGCTTTGGTACAGGTTCTAAAGTGAAAATAGACAATCTGTGCTCTTTCCTTATATTCACATGTGCTTACTAGCTTCATCATAAGGAAGCCTGTGAGGTTTATGACAGCAAAAGACATCTGAGTGTTTTTGAAGCAGTTTGCTAAATATGCATGTGTGATTGCTTTGCATTTGCTATTAATGCTGATGCTAGCAACATAGGACCTGTCAGAATTAAGGAGGCTTTGGCTGCCTGTGTTTTCCCATTTGAGAATTCACCTATTCCTTGTGTATAAACTTGCCCTGATTCAATGCCTCTCAGCTGAGATCTGTGAGACATTCATCTCCTCCACGAAATGCTCGGTGTGTTGGTTTCCTGCCTGAAGTTAGGGAGCTGAGAGCATTTATATTTACTGCAGGATCTCCCACTGAAGAGAAGTTGAAATAAATTAACAAAATCTTCTATTCCATACATACTAATTTGTTTCTTAAGCACAACTGATGCTCAAAGTGTATACGGTTATAATCACAGAGTGAACATTTTTATTTTTTGACTTCCAAGTCTGTGTGTGAGCCAGGAGCAAAGTAGGAAGCAGAGCCCACCTCCCCCTGAGATGCTGGATACTCTTACTCTGTCTCCCAGGGCTCAGCCCATCAGATGCCCCTGCCTGAGGTTTGGCATTCAGGGGTAGTGGTGCAAAGCGGCAGGAGTAGTGGCAAGTGTGAGCGGTGGCTGGGAGAGGTGAGGCATCCAGTGATCAATGGCTATGGCAGGAGTTCTTTGCTGGGCTGGTTCTATGTGTCATTCTGGTTCTTGTCCTGGCTCCTACTGGACACACATTTTTTCTACCTGTTTTCTGAGTGTGATTTTCCAGTCTTTCCAGTGATTCTCTGAGCTACTCAATAAATTCCTTTTTGCTTATTAATCTGGTGGAGCTGAGCTCTGGTGCTTGCTGTTAAGAACCCCAAGTGATACACTTTAAAATATTGAAATTATGGGAATTCAATCATTGGTATAATGTATATTGTCTTCATCCCAAGTCAGCTGAATGAGCATCTAACTTTTAGAGCATTTTGTGGAATCTTTATGGCAATTCCTGAGACCTAGTTCTGGCTGTTGTAAGGTAGAGCTAGGCGAGTCCTGCCCAGTGTCAGGCAGAGAGGCAGTCTTTATTATTCTGGATGCTCACACAGCCCAGACTTAGATCTTCCAGAAATGCTGCCTGGGATCCCCACCAGCCCATTCAGTGCCTCTGAGAATTAGAAACCCGGTCTCTTCCTCCAAATGGTCTACAGTCTTATTCCAGGATCACACTTGGCAGGTGGGTCTGGTGCTGGGTTTTTGCCCCACTTGTCCCCTTAGTTGGGTGCTTGTGTGGGGCATGATCTGTACAACCATATCTGGTAGCTCTGCCACCCTCTGCAGTCAGGCCTCTAATCACTGCCCAAAAGGGCTACAGATGTTGAAGACTTCCTAAGCTCAGACTTGAGGAAGTTTATAATTGAAGTAGAAAGGCAAGTTAACAACATGCAGAAAGGCTAAATAACACGAAAAAAGGTTAATAACAGTTTAAGACAAGGAATAGGACTATATTAGTCAGAATTCTCCAGGGAAACAGAACCAATAGGATATCTATATGTATAGATAGATAGATAGATAGATAGAGGGATAGATAGATAGATAGATATAAGAGATTTATTATAAGGAATTGGCTCACATGATTATGGAGGCTGACAAGTCCCAATCTGCAGGGTGAGTTGGCAAGCTGGACACCCAGGAGAGCTGATGGTGTGTTCCAGTCCAAAGGCTGGTAGGCTCAAGACCCAAGAAGAGCCAATGTCTTGGTTCAAGTCCAAGGCAGGAAAAAGCCAGTGTTCTAGTTAGAAGGCCATCAGGCCTGAAGAATTCTCTCTTACTTTGGAGAGGCTCAGCCTTTTGGTTCTATCCAGTCCTTCAACTGATTGGATGAGGCCCACCCACATTAAGGGGAGCAATCTGCTTTACTCAGTCTACTTATTCAAATGTTAATCTCATCCAAAAACATCCTAACAGAAACACCCAGAAAAAGTTTGACCAATACCTGAACATCTTGTGGCAGTCAAGTTGACACATAAAATGACCCATTGCAAGGACACATCAAAGATTGTGTGTAATTAATTGCCCAATGAATTATACAGATAATAAATACTCTGAGAGGTCTGAGGCAGGTGAGATCACTCCAGTCTGTGGTAGCCTTGGAAGGCAGGTAGGTGAAGACTGAGAGACTTGGGTGCAAGAGAGTGAAAGATAAAAGCCCAAGACCTCTACCAGGAGTGCCTGCCTGGAACCTGGGACAGCAAACACCTTCCCCCCCCATCCCCTCAACTTCCAAGAGATAAAGCCCAAGCTCCTTAGCCTGAGTGTAAAGTCTTCACAATTGGAGCCAAATCTCGTCATTTGGGGATTATTTCTAAGAGGGCCCTCTTTCTGAGCAGTTCTATCACTCCATTCACTCCTTCAGCCACCATTTAGCAAATCCAACTGTGTGTGAGGCATCATGACAGATGCTACAGCCAGAAATGCAATTCATTAGTGCAATTCATTTGAAAATAGTACCAGATCAACTATTTTCTCAAACTATTATCAAAATGTTTTGTCTTTGACTTTTTAAAAAACATACTTTATGTTTCTTTCATCTCTCTACCAGGATTATAAAATACGAGGCCATGTTTTCTAGTGTCATGGTATCCTTTGAGCATGCTTTCAAAATAAGCATGAGATGTTTGCTTCTTATACGCAAAGTCTTAACCAGTGAAGATGTAAAAAAAAAGGGTACCTTACCCTTTGTCATAGTGGCAGGTGTACAGATTTGGAGTTGAGACACCTCTCCAACGCAGCAAGGATGGCTTGGATAGTATCCTCCCCTAAAGAGAGGGACAGTTTGCTCAGGTGGTTATAAAGGTGATTCTTTTTTTTTTTTTTTTTTTTCGCGGTACGTGGGTCTCTCGCTGTTGTGGCCTCTCCCGTTGCGGAGCACAGGCTCCGGACGCACAGACTCAGTGGCCATGGCTCACGGGCCCAGCCGCTCTGCGGCATGTGGGATCCTCCCGGACCGGGGCACGAACCCGTGTCTCCTGCATCGGCAGGCGGACTCTCAACCACTGCGCCACCGGGGAAGCCCGGTGATTCTTAATTTAAATTCATCTGTAAGAATTTGGAATAAATGAAAGGGAGCAACTAGCAGGACATATCCCCAGAAAGCAAGGCCTAATTGAAGTTCACTCTGCAGTCCCTTTACAAGCAGCAGTTCCTTTTTTAAAAATAATTAATTAATTAATTTATCTTTTTATTTTTGGCTGTGTTGGGTCTTCATTGCTGCGCACGGGCTTTCTCTAATTGTGGCAAGTGGGAGCTACTCTTTGTTGTGGTGCGCGGGCTTCTCATTGCCGTGGCTTCTCTTACTGCAGAGCACAGACTCTAGGAGCGTGGGCTTCAGTAGTTGTGGTGTGCAGGCTCAGTGGTTGTGGCTCCCAGGCTCTAGAGTACAGGCTCAGTAGTTGTGGCACATGGGCTTAGTTGCTGTATGGCATGTGGGATCTTCCCGGACCAGGGCTCGAACCCATGTCCCCTGCATTGGCAGGTGGATTCTTAACCACAGAAGCAGCAGGTCTTAATTGCAAGAAAGAAATAAATGAGATTCCGAAGTGCCTACTAAAGAGCAGAATGAAGGAAAGTAAGCACATTATCCTCCTTCTTTTTCGTGTACAAGCAAACCCCAAGTTATCTGACATCTTTACAATTTCACTTAGAGGTCACCAATGATAACTCATTTCCTAATGCTGGACACTTAAGTAGAAGCAGATTACTGTGCAAGAGTAGAGTAAATAGCATTAGTAATAAAGCCAAGCATCAATTTTTCATTTGCAGCCCGATCACTAAACTTTTAACCGAAACTGCATGTGATACATTGTAGGTGTCCTTATATATCAATAAAATTGATCTGAACAAGTTGAATCAAACCCACAATTAGAGTGAAATTGGCAACACTAATATGTGTTAATGGTAGGTGGGACACCTAATTTTGAGAAATAGTAATGATCAGAATGCAGCCTTGAATGCTCTGTTGCATTTATCAGTGAACTTAACCTTACTTCTGGTTTTGGCTAAGGTAACACATGCTTGGTAAAAGGAGTGGTTTTTTTTTTTTTTTTTTTCAGGTTATAAACTGAATATTCTGTTACTGCTTGAAACCAAACTACTCAGTGGATTTCTGCTTTCTAGCTGAAACAAGGATGAACTGCCACCTTTAATTTTGGCTAGCTGCATTTTCTCTACATAATCACTTCTGCTTACGTTTCACTGGCCAAAGCATGTCCTGTGGCTGCAGAGGCCAAAGTGGGTGGAGACATACAATTCTCCCATGGGGGAGAGTATCACAAGTTGCATGGTCAAGCCTCACATTTTGGGGCCAAAGATGTATAATCTTTCACAGAGAGGTCAAGAACATATTTGGAATATTAAATAATCTATCATGAAACATGATTCCATTTTTCCCAACAACTTTTCAAAAGCTCTTCAAGAAAAGACTTCTCTCAAGGCTAAACATCCTCCATTCCTTTTATTTTTCTCTAAGACATGGTTTTAAGTTCTTACCATGCTGTGAGCATCTTTCACTTTGCCTGCATTTGCTGGACTATTAAACTTCATGACCATAGGGACTGTGTCTATTTTGTTCTCCACCAGATCCCCAAAGCCTAGCACAGTACCTGGCATAAATATTTATTGAACAAATATAATGTTCTTTTTAGGTTGTAATCTGATTGATGCAGCTTGCTATGGGATGGTCACCATCCTTATTGTAGATCTTGTACATCTTTTAATATAGCTTAGAATCATGTGTATGTAACCACGTGAACCTATGAACTTGTTCTGATTCCATCGTTGACTAAAACATTTTCTGTAGTTGTTGCTTTTTTTTTTTTTTCCGGTACACAGGCCTCTCACTGTTGTGGCCTCTCCCGTTGCGGAGCACAGGCTCTGGACGTGCAGGCTCCGCGGCCATGGCTCACGGGCCCAGCCGCTCTGCAGCATGTGGTATCTTCCCGGACCAGGGCACGAACCCGTGCCCCCTGCATCGGCAGGTGGATTCTCAACCACTGCACCACCAGGGAAGCCCTGTAGTTGTTGCTTTTTAAATTTTATCTGCCTCGCATATTATTGCACTATTGTCTTTTTTACGCTATGTGCAGAATTTAATATTTATCTCCTTATAGTAACATCTTATTTCCATTAAGTCCATTACTCCAGCTCCTCCGTATTTTCTGTAATCCTGATTTAGTCACCTAGTGTATTTAGTGTCCTTCTCATAGGTGTCATATGCAATCGCATGCAAATTAGGTGAGTTCACCTTCCGTGGCTGTGTTCAAGGAGCAGGAAACATCTTCCAAGAAGTGTTTTGTGGCACACTGTCTGAAATGTCATACAATCTGCCATTAATCTATTATCAGAAATCTAGTGCTCAAGGGGTTAACCAGCAAGCACACGTGCATGACTCCATGGTGCTGCAGGAGCCTGAGTCCAGGCTTCATCACTTACTAGTCTGTTACTTTGTGTCTGAGCCCTGGTTTTCCCTCTGTATAATGGGGGGTGGCAGGATTGGAGAGGGTGAGGAAGTGGGATTCATTACAATAATGTATATGAAATGTTTAGCTCTGTGGCTGGTCCCTGGTAGGTGCTAGAAACATGGTTCCTTCCGTTTCTGCTACCTCAGGTGTCCTGTTTGCAGTGCTTCTTGGATCTCTTTTCATTGCGTTCAGAATTAGAAGGCAGACTTACCAATTGATTCAAGTACAGTCCCCACACCCAGAACACCCACGCGGGGTGCTGGGATATAAATAAAACCCCACTCCCTGAGAGTCCATTCTCAGGTAGACAGGAATCTTTAAAAAGGTTTCACATTCACATAGATACAAAAGCACCTGTACATACATTATAATCCTAGGAATGGTTTTGGAAACAGCCATGGACATTTACCTAGGAAACTAACTTAGAGTTTCCAGAGATAAAAGTATGCAAAGTAACTCTAAAGATACTCTTGGGCTACCCTCCCTCCCTCCCTTCTTTCTTTCTTTTTTCGTTTTTAGCAGATTCTCCTACCTAATTGTGTTTTGCTCAGGCACATCCAAATTAGTTTGAGCTGGGTAACAGTGGGAAACACAAGAGGAATTGGTCTCTGAAAATCCACAATCTGGAAAATCCACTTGTAGCTAATGAAGAGGAGCTTAGATGAGAAAAGAGAGGGCTCTGGGGATTTCAGTGTATTTCCCTTTTCTTCTCTTGATCTCAAATGTCAAGTTCATTTTAACCTGTACTTATGACACATTTTTACTAATGAAATAACCTGCATATGTGCTCAGGACTGAACCAGAGTAATACATTTATGGTCTAACCATTATTCTTCACCTTAGCTAACCATTATTCTTCACTTAGCTAGATGTGGAAGTATGCTCAAGTTTTAGTGCACCAAGGACATTGCACCTCGCTTTAAGTACCATTTTATTTGTCCTGGGTTATTCAGTCACTAGCCTCGTTGAAGTGCTGCTTGGTCTCAAACCCCACAGCTGGGTCCAAGGACGCATACTCAGCCTGGACCCCAGTGATAAAGGTGCTTTAAAACACTTTGACAGAAGGCCCCAATATACAACTTGAGACAAAGGCTGAAGCACTTCTAGCTGAAAGGAAAGGGCAGGAAGTAAGAGGGCCGGGCCTGGGATTACCCAGTATAAAAGGTTTAAGCTCACAGGGAGTCATGTGCATGGGAAGGAAAGCAGACCATGACTGGCCTGGGCACCTGAGTTAAGGGCCGCTGGAGTGAGCAGCAACGGGTGGGCCCCCCAGGCAAATCCACCTGACCAATCAGTGTCCGTCCCATCTGCCTCCAAGATGTCAGCCCTCAAATTCGTGCTGTTTACCAGCCATTTCCTATCACTTTCTTGTGTCTAGTTTGAATGCATTCAGGATTTTTCTTTTCTACATTTTTGCAATTAATCCGTGGGAGGTAATGGTGAATTATTTTGTGGGCATTACCGTATCTCTTGTGAGGAAAAATCAGAGTAGGAATTGCTACTTACACCAAAAGTAAGTCAGATTACGGCTGCTCAAAACCATCACTTTATTATGTGATACTTGAACTTCATGAATTGGACCCCTGGGACTCAAAATTTATGAAAATGGAGGCAGAGGTCTTCCTGGTTTATCTTACACTTAAAGCAAGAGAAAGGATCTGTAAAATAATGGAAGTGAGCTTACATATCAACCTCATTAGGAAGGCATGCGGTTCCCAGTATTGTAGAAGCCAAGATGTACTAAAAGACAAAACAAAACAACACAATAAACCGTTAGTATGCTAATTAAAAGGCATTATTGTCTATTCATCAGCATAAGTCTGTAAGCATTCCTACTTCCAATAATTTGTAAGCCTGTGTCCTTTACTGAGTGTATTCGTTTTTATTTTATAGGATATTTCCTTTTAAAATATTCCACAAGTTAGACTAGGCTATCCCTCGTTAGTCCAAATCATTAAATATTTTATCTTACAATAAATTGACTATGGAGGGGTTTATAAACAGACCATTTTTAAAGATATCTGGGATGTAGCTTTTCCTCTTTAATGGAATAAATTTCTGTTCATGGAAATGGGATAAATACACTTGGTACAGAAGTTATTACAGAGAATTTAAGAGATTATATTAAGGAAGAGGCAGCAAAAGTGAGAAAAATAAGACAGGGTGGGAAGTAACCCGTGCCAAGGTGGTGAAATAAACCTGCTAGAGAGTTGGTGAGAAACCCTATATCATACAGTATTTTGGTAATTTAAGAATGTACCAGCGAAAAGGAAATAAACTACCAGATGAGAATGAGAGGAACAGGACCCCTAATAGTGCCATCAGCTGAAGTGAATTTCAGGAGGGAGTATTTAGTCGCCTACCTGGCTGTTCCCTGAGGTATCACCTTGCAGACTCCATTTTCATTCCGACTAATGGAGTGCCGTGGAATGTTTTGGATGGTGGCAAGGGATTGAGTGGATTATTTAAAGTGGTGCTATTGAAAATCTCAGTGCAGAGGAGGTGTGTTCCAGTTGTACAGCTCCCATTTGGAGACCAGAAAAAAGTAAAAATGACTTCATGCCTAAATTCTCAGGTCAGTGCAAAGTGTTGGATGAGCTGACAGATGTCGAAGCCCTCTCGTCCTTGCTGGGTGAATAGTGAGCCACATGTGATAAAATCAGGACCAGATGGTTCTAAAACGAATGCCTCCACTCCTCTGGAATATGCATGTGTGTGTATATGTACATGGCTGTGGCCTAGTACATAGGGAAGAACCACCATTTCATCTTTTTATTATATAAAATTTCAAACATACACAAAGTAAGCAGAATAGTGAATTGAACTCCCATGTGCCAGTCACTCAGCTTCAGTCATCATTATTCTGCTTCATATCTACCTCTACTCACTTCCTATCCCCTACTCAATACTTTTCAAGTTTTTTGATATAAAATTTATATACATCGGAAAATCTTAACTGTATCATTTGGACAAATAGATATACACATGTAACCCACATGATCATTTCATTTTAAGCCCCATGGTTTTCTACAGGGGTCTAAAACAAGACTCAACAACTTGGATCCCATTTTAATGTCAGGATGGCCAACCCAATGCCAATGGCTTAGATTGCATGGTCAGTTAGTAGTGGATATGCTGAAGGGATGTCAGGGTAGGGAGGGATATGCTGTTATTTATATATATACATGAAAGATCCACAATAGGGCAGAACAGGAAAGAAACATACCTTGCAGGTAAAGGAGTTGGACTTAGAGTAATCTATGAAAGAAGATAAGCAAGCCCACGAGAGAGAAGAGACTTCATAACTTTATAAACTCCATGAGAAAAAGAAGAGACTTCCTACTTTTTACCTATTAGATGGCAATTAGAGGAATCCCAAGACAGAGCCTAAGAGGTTGCCTTGATCGTCAGTGTTTTAAAGCTTCTCCACAGCCTGTTGAAAAGGCTCGTGTTTTGTTTTGTTTTTTGCAGTACGCGGGCCTCTCACTGTTGTGGCCTCTCCCGTTGCGGGGCACAGGCTCCAGACGCACAGGCTCAGCGGCCATGGCCCACGGGCCCAGCCACACCGCAGCATGTGGGATCCTCCCGGACCGGGGCACGAACCCACGTCCCCTGCATCGGCAGGCAGACTCCCAACCACTGCGCCACCAGGGAAGCCCAAGGCTCGTGTTTGACAGAGCCTTCAGGGCATGTCTTCACTCTCTCCTACCTGCCCGCTCCTTCCTCATGGGCACCCTGCTTATTCCCGGCGGCGTGGCTTCCCGCCCCCGTCATTTTGTTGATCATAACTGACATTCTTCTTGCCTCTCGAACCTCACAGCATTTGGGAAAGAGAAGGCGTTGCAGAGGCACAGCCCAGGAGAAGGTCACAGCCTACTCTCAGGGTGCCTTCTCCCTCTGGCCCTTCGCAAAGTTCCTTTCTGCACCAATTTCATTCTAGGGGCAGTTGTCTAACGCGTGAGATGCATTCTTTTCTTCACAGTGTAGCAGAGCCAGCCTCCCAGAGGGAATGTGTGGATATACTGCATCGTTTCCTGGTGAATTCCACCACCCTCAGTTTTTTTCTGAATATCACTTACGTTTGCAGGTGGTTTCTTGTCTTTGCTCCAAGACTGTTCTGCTTTTGGACCTCAGTGCTGTGCTTGGAATAATACTCAGAAATCTATTCCAGATGGTCCCTCATCCGCTAATCTCTAGCTCTTTCCCACTCTGGTTCTGGATTGGTGGTATGGACCAAAAACCAGATTCATCGATAGCTTCTTGCTTGATGGTGGGCAAAGTCAAGAAAGTTTCAGCAAATGACTATGAATTAGTATAGCACCTTTAAGGGCGGGAGACAAGGCCATTTTTCTGTTGATAGAATAATTTTTTAAATAAAAGCATCTGGTTTCCATGTCTGTTGGTCTCCCCAAAAGGAACATTGTATGGTAAAGTTTTAATACAGTGCCTCCTATTTTCTTTTTTATACACTGAGTGTAAATTATGTCAAGTTCCAAAACTGTATATTTTGTTTTCCTCAAGGTGGTGCCTTGCTTTATAACTTGAGGGAAAGTGAGCTTTAATATATTTTGGGGGTAGAGGGATAAAGGACCAATATTGATCAGTAAAGTGTTATTCATTCTCTCATTCCTTTTTATAAGCTCATGTATTTGGTTAAGAATATTGGATTTGCCCCATAGATCTAATCATAGCACCTAAGCAGCATTTTGGAGCTAACCACAACCAGTTGGAGTATGTTTGGAACAACTTTGGTTTTCTTCAATAAACTCTCATTTAGCAACTTAAATTTTAAAAATTTACTTAGAGAATATGTATGTATACATACATTGTATGTAATATATAAGCACTCAATTATTCTTAGAAAAATAAGTTTCTTTATATTTGAATTCTTCCATAAAGTTCAAGAGTTGTTAGGATCTGAAAAATTGGTATTCACACTACCCATGTATTTTTGCTTTGGGGTTTTGTTTCTTCTCCTCACCCTCATCCCAGCCTTTGACTTTCTAGATAAGAAAACCCAACACTTCTTGGTCTGTAACAGCATAGGAACTCCTCCAGCCCCTTGGCCATTTTAAAGAAAAATCTGGCATGTTTCTTTGTTCTGTTATTTTTTGTTACTCTCACTGAGCTATCATAAGGTTTTGTTTGTTCTTAGTCCACCTTTCCTGTTCCCAGTACTTCAAAAGTATCATCAGATCTCTGCTGAACTTATAATACTCCTTCTCCCTACTCAGGTAGTACTTATCATCCTGTATTTTTTGCACTGCTTATGTGTTCCTCTTGTTTTCCTCCACAAGGATTGGCTTTTATGGTTCTTAAACTTATTTCATTTTCATGACATCCCTTTTTCTCCTCCTCCAAAACAAATCTAGTGCCCTTTGCCTGCTGGGGGCTTTATTTCTGATGGTTTTACTTTACATATATACAGAATACTGAAACACTTTTGAATCGTCTGTGAAATCCATGTCCAGATTTTAAAAAAATAATAATACAATTGCAAGCCGTATGCCTATAAGGATCTGCTTAGTCTGTTCCTTCCTGCAGCTGAGGACCATTGCTGGTTTAGTTTAGATCCACGGGAGCAAATGAGCCTCTGAGTGTAAAACTGGATGACGTTTGGAACTGAGCTTTCACACGCTTCAGGTGCAAAAATGCAAAATGCTGAAGTCCTGACTTTGGTGTAATTGCTGAGGCAGGATTGCTGAGTTAGCTGAAGGCTGAGACTCCAAATATTCCGTGACTAAACTAATCCCCTCATTTATTTCTACCTGGATTTCTTTTTTCCTCCTGGCCACTAAAGCCGTTTTCATAATGTACAGTGATACTTGTAACCTTTATATTCATATGTTACATCTGAATCTACCCAGGCCGTCGTTAACAGCAGAGTAAAGTAAACATATCCTGGTGGTGTAAAAATGAGTTTCAGGAATCACATCTTTGCCTGACTTTGACAGTAGCAAAAGGTATAACTGCTGTGCTTCTAGTTGAGCAGTATCCATGCAAGTATGTGCAAAATCATGATTGAAGTCTTGAATCTCTCCATCTTTGGAGGAATTTTTCTTGAATGCATTCTGTAGATCTGTTTAGCAGGAAGATGGTCTAAATCCAGCCATATCATATGCAGAAAAACTGCTTTCCTCCAGTAAGAGTCCTCCTGTTTTCCTCCTGTAAGAGCTTTTTCTGGAAAAAAAATTTTAGGGGGAGTTGGGAGGATCTTCATGTTGTTGCGGTGGAAATAGGTCTTCTTGTCCTCAAAAGAAGACAGCCTTGTTGCTGAGGATGCCCTTCAAGGCTGGGATGGTACAAAGAAAACTCCAGTTTCTTTGGAGGAGTTGACCGCTACCTTATCCTGTGCTCCAAATCCATCCCTTTAAAGGAAGCAAGATATGCTTTCGCTTGTACCAAGTCCATTGTGTGGTTTGTGTGGTTTGTTTGTTTTGCTTCTGAACAAAGAAGCTGGAGGACATCATGGAAAGAGTGTCATTCTGTTTGTATTTTCTTTAAATATTACCCCCTGGAGAAATTGTTCAAGAACAATTTATCCTTAACCCTTCACCCTCAGATGCTGCCAGTTTCAAGGTCAGATTTAGCTTAGTTTCTCAACTCCAGAATGTGATTCAGGCGAGTCAGGTCTACAGGAAACAGTCTCAACACTGCGCTCTGGGTCTGCCATCGTGGATATGGCAGGTCATATAAAATTTGAGCAGGAACTGGGCTGCTGGAAGCCGGCACTTCCCTTTCCTTGAGCCCCATCTCCCATCAGAAAGATGGGGCCCAGCATGGAACTGCTTTACAGCATGGAAGGCAGTTGTTTACTTTCCTTCATGTTTCATTAACTTCTCTGAGTAGTGTTCAGCCTCTTATACTGTTTTGTGTCATTTGTTACTACTGCTGGAGGTATAGACTTGATACAGACTTTGATTATGTTTATGGGCCCGAGCCACTCAGGACTCTAATTTTCAAAACTCCCTGGCTTTCTTCAAGAGGTTTGCTTTATAACCACAGTGATATGAAATGGGCTTCTAGAAAACCAAATCCTTCGTTTCAAACAACCTTTCAGTTCTTGAGCTGGCTTTTGCTTTTCTGCGACAGCAGATACCAGTAGAAGGCAGATCTCCTCAGGTGGGGGGGTCCAAGGAAAATCCCATGTGATTGACAGAGACCCCTGGAGGGTCACTCAGGTCAGACGTAACATATGTCAGGTGATCAGGTGAAAATTCAGCTCCAGAAACTTGGAGAAGACCTCAGCTCCAGAAACCATATTTAAAGAAAATTAAACTTTCTGAATGGTTTAAACACATCTTTTTTGTTTTTTAATAGACCTTTATTGGAGTATAATTGCTTCACAATACCGTGTTAGTTTCTGGTGCACAACAAAGTGAATCAGCCATATGCCTACCCATGTTCCCATATCCCCTCCCTCTTGCGCCTCCCTCCCCCCTCCCTATCTCACCCCTCTAGGTCATCACAAAGCACAGAGTTGATCTCCCAGTGCTATGGGGCTGCTTCCCACCAGCCAACTATTTTACATCCGGTAGTGTGTTAAATGTCTTTTCTTTCTGGAAAAGACATGCTTCAAGAAAATGAAGAAAAAGGTAAATATTTGGCAAAACAATCTTTTCTACAAACGCCCCTGGGTAAAAGCAAATGAAAATGGTCCTTACTACCAGGCTGGGCTCTGTTCTACACCTACATTTTGTTTCTCTTTCTTCTCTGTTTATTGTGTATATAACAGTTTGCTTCATATGATTTCTTAATTAATTATTTAATAGCACATAAGGGTGGAGGTTGGGTGATGTTAGGCTGTGTTTTATTGTGGTAGCTCAACGTGTGTATTTATACTTTGTTGGTAGTATTTTAAACCACATAGAGGGCATGCATGCCCTTCCAGGAAGAGACCTGAGTGCATCTCACAGAGAGGGCTTCAACCCCTGTTTGCTCAGAGAGCCCGCCTATGGCAGCACCAACACACAGACCCTAATGTGTCCCTATTTAACTGCTTCCCGTAAGGCAGAGCTCCCTTTTGCTTAGTGGGGAAAGGATGCTTTGTTGCTTTGTCCTTCCTTTTAGGAAGTCTGGTTTGTCTGTATGAAATTTGAACTTCGTGACACAGAAGGAAGTGGCCTGGGGGTAGCAACTAAGAGAGGGGAGTTCAAAATCTGATACTGAGGTCCTCCTGGAATCCTGGATAAGACTCTAAATTCAGTGTCAGAATGGATCAGTGTCAGTAGAGTTCCTGTATTCAGTGTAACAAGAAATCCCCCTCATTGAGCCCTGTAATAAACACTCAGTATACTCAATGCTAGTGGGCCTTCTGATGTGGCTGCCTTTCTACCAGACACTCCATACACAGAGGTGAATGGGATTTTGAATGAATTATAAGGCTGGTTGTTTGTAGTACTCTAAGGCAACATTTCCCACAGGAAAGCGGGTGAACAAAGAATCCATGTCTGTTATGATGGGAGTGGGTTCTGGCTATGGATTTGTGGCACGCTGCCTGGGATAGCCTTGATATGGGAAGTCAGATGTATGTGCATGTCTCTCCAGGTGTGGATGTCCTAGAGTCATTTAGTGTCTCTCTGGCTGAATATACAACACCTGTTGCTCTGTAAGGAGCTGCATCGACCACCCTAGTAAATGCATATGGTTATGTTTTGTGCTATGGGGATATTTCCTGAAAATCGTGTTTCATTTATCTGGGGCATTGCCGACTCCCCTTTGAGAACGTGGATACCATATAGCAGTGCTTCTCAACAGTGGTTGCCTGCCTCTAGGCAGGAGGGCATTTTGGACATGTGCGGGGGCAATTTTGGTTGACACAATGATTGGGGGATGCCACTGGCATTTATGAGCAGGGGCTAGGGATGCTAGATATTGATTTGTGCCATAATCCACATGAATTTTAAATGTCTCACAAGATCTGTTTATAATTATCTGAACTTCAAAACTAATTCCATTTAACATAGAAGCACAAAGTAGTTTCGCTTGATTTTCATGGTCACTGAAATTTCCAGGGATGCAACCACCATTTAATTAAGAGGAGATTGTCCTTTTTGTTTGGAAATTTACCAAGAATTCTTCATTTCAGAAAATCATGTTGTCCATGTTACTGACGACAACTGCTGATTTATCATGGTGCAATATATTTGTATTAGTATGCTTTGGAGCAGTTACATTTATGATGATTCTGTGTGTGTGTATGTGTTATAGGTGTATCTATCTCAGTTTATGACCACAGTGGAAGGACCACCATTTCAACATAGGCCTCCGACTCTCATAACAATGTTGAATCAGAAAGAAACACCAAGGTTCTCATCACAGAATAATAACTTGTAGTCAGATGTTACCACCTTTAGCTATGCGGTCCACTGTGAGTTTACATTTCTCTCTAGAGAATGTGAACATTTGCGCAATTCTTTACATGGAGTCAGACCTTCAGCTTCACCCACATCAGATGGCAAAGCAGGATACTCCAATGCTGAAGGAAGGGCACAGGTTTTCTCCAACTCAGCAAGAGGAATCTGCTCTTGATTTTTTCTAACAACAGTTTCTCTCTCTCCTCTTGGCTCTCTCTCCTTTGATCCACGCTGGGTGGATTCACATGTCTCGGTCTTTTCCAGTAGCTCTCCCATTTTCTGTTACAAGAGGATGACCTGCTCATGTGAAAGAGCAAGGTTTGAGGATCAGGTTCCAACAACTCTTACTTTCCTCGAAATGATCCTCCCTTTTAATGTTCCTTAGGTTATTTTTTCCCACTTAAAGTTGCTTAAATTTACGACTGTCATCTCCATTGGTCTTGGAAGAGCAGAAGTTCTTGGCCTCTAGAGCGTGAAGACCTCTGCATTTGCCATGGACACCATTAATCCTTTCGTTATACAAGATTTTCTTCCTCCTTTCAGTGATTCCTTTATTGGCATCATTAACTTTTCCTGGATCTAGTGTCAGCGATGATGTATGAGAAGAAATGTTCAAATAAGATTACTTTTGGCTGACAATTGAAATGACCTTTTATTTCTTAGCTTCTTCTCTAGCAAGATAAAAACAGCCCACTTTATTGAGTACTTAAAATATGTCAGGCATTAATATGAGTTTTTTGTGTATGTTGTTTCATTTAATCCTCATAAAAACTGTGTGAGGTAGATGCTATTATTATCCCTATTTCATAGATAAGGAGTCTTGGAAAGGTTAAATAACTTGCCCAAGATTTCACAATTAATAAGTGTCCTTCTCTGTCCATCAAATGTAAGTCATTTAATACTCTAAATAGAAAAGCATCCCAGAGAAGAATAAATTGAGAAAGGAGAAGACTAAAT
This sequence comes from Kogia breviceps, assembly GCF_026419965.1. Lineage (NCBI taxonomy): Eukaryota > Metazoa > Chordata > Mammalia > Artiodactyla > Physeteridae > Kogia > Kogia breviceps. The sequence continues at coordinate 144,634,084 of NC_081311.1, read as the reverse complement.
CCATCACCAAGACATTCCATCAGAGTTGTGGTCCTGATAGGCCTAGCTTTCCCCTAAATATTGGCTCACAATCACATTCTCATTACTCATATCTAAACTATATATAGCAACACTATGTCATCTAGAGAAGAATGGCTATAACAGTTGATGCTAACAGATTTCAGCGTATGTCTCTTTTTACTTTAGTTGCTGTCCTGTTTAATTGGTAAATTACTCCTAATCAGAGAACTGAAAAGAATAAAATTTAAAAGCAAATTACTTAATTTCTCTGAGCCTACATATCTGTTCACAAACATACGACCACTGCTTTCCGTATGTTTGGGCGGGGGAGGATGGAGACTTGAAGTGTGGTTGACTACAGTTTATACTAACAAGGCCAATGCTGTGGCTTTAAATTCTTTCATGTCTTTTCTCTATGCTATCCACAGATTATGGCCTTAATCTTGGTCCTGAACCATGGCTCTTCAGAGAGACCTGGGAGAAGATGAGTCCCTCTTCTACTGAGAAACACATCGAAATGCTGGACACTGGGTAGGTAAGCTGCATGTTGTCAGTTGGTACTCAGCTCCTCACAGACTTTCTGTTATCTCATATTTCTGGGACTGGAAACCTCCTCTCTACACAACTCAGACACCCTTGCCAGCTGGGTTCCACCAATGAGAGGCACTCAGGTGAGATTAGAAGATGGGAGGAAAGCAGAAGTCATTCTGCTTTAGGCAGTGATATGGGTGGGAATGCAGGCTCGTGGTTTTCTGCTCCACAGCGGCAGCTTTCATTGGCATGTGTGATGTCAGGAGCTCTGAGTAACACAACTTTTCCCTTTCACCCAGCTCTAGCATTTTCTTGCAGTTTCATATCTTTGGTAACCCTTTGGTATTTCTTATTTGCACTCCCAGCCCTTCCAGTATTTTTGTAATCAATTCTCTGTATTAAATCTCCTCCTCCCCTCCCATTTGAAATGGAGTGGTTTCTATTTCCTGGCATAGACACCAACTTGAAAGTAGGTAGAGTGGAATTTATAAGAGCCAATGACATCATCTTCACAGATAAAAGACAATGTGATCTGTTGACTGATTTTATTTATTATAACATGCAAATAATTGTAGCTTAAAGATGACTTATATAAGGTAGAGTAAATGGTAAGTAGGCATACATAAAGCATCTGTCTAGCCCTAGTGGATTATATCCTCAGAACAAAAAATAGTGCAATAAAACAAACAAACAATCCAAGGAAAACACCATCTTAAACAATTTTCAGTAATAATACCATAGGTAGACATGGTGGTATTTTTTCTAAGACTCTTCCCGAGCATTATGTGATAAAGCAAATGAATAATTATGTTGGTGTCTCTGTGTATCATGTTTTTCTGAGTGATAAAAAGGTGATACAGATGTGAAATTCATGAGGTTAAGTTAAAAATGTTGTAGTCTTGAATTGCAATTGGAATGAACAGTTTAAACTCATGAGATATTTTATCTTTAAAAATGTATTTCTCATCCCCCCCAAACCCTAGAAACAACGACAGATCCATTAGCAATGAGCATGTTTAGTGCATAGATTGTCATCTTTAAATACAATTTCCCATTTTAAGGAACCAGGGCTTCTTGGAGAAATGGCTGATTCTAGGCCTGGGACAGGAAATATCTAAGATGATTCTGGAACATCTTGTCATGCCACAAAGCAAGAAAGCCATCAAAGACCAATCGTGTTGTGTCAAAAAAGGCTCAGGAGCCCACTCAAAGAAATTTCCATTGGCTGAATATGGATTAATATGAACGCCAGTAAGAGTAGTAACAATAATGGATTGAAGCTCATAAAATACACTTAAATACATGAAGTTATAATAATTAAAAACAGAAGACATCATTGGCCACCTTTGGAAGGAGCCAACTCACGTAGCGGATGAATAGTTCTTTTACTCCACCTTCCTTTCGTGAGTTGTATCTCACAGTAATCAAATAATTGATTAGAGGAAAAGGATTCTAGCTAATAAAAAAGGAAGGATAGAATTAGAAAATCACCATTCTGTTACCCCTAATAAATTAATAGATCTAGGCAGTGATCATCTAACTTTCTGATACCAATTCCAACGTGTGTGTGTGTGTGTGTGTGTGTGTGTGTGTGTGTGTGTGTGTGTGTTGGTGAGTTGGGGGTGTTCCCCTCAGAACCAAGCAATTCTCGGACACCAGCTGAGTGTCCTACAATTCAACTTAATTCTGACACTATCTACTTGGAGATGGTACCAGAATCCACATGACAGGGGCTCAGTCCCACAAGACCGCCCTCCACTTCAGATGCCACACCAGTGCTCCCGACTGACTGGGTATAGATTGGGGGTTCCAACAGTCTCTTCCTTGGGTTCAATTAATTTGCTAGAGTGGCTCACAGAACTCAGAGAAACATTTAACTTATCAGTTACCTGTTTATTATAAAAGGATATAACTCAGGAACAGACAGATGGAAGAGATGTATAGCACGGGATATGGGGAAGAAGCTTCCATGCTCTCCCAGCGTTCTACTCTCCCCTAATCTCCATGTGTTCACCAACCCATAAATTCTCCAAACCCCATTCTTTTGGGTTTTTATGGAGGCTTCATTACACAGCCATGATTGATTAAATCACTGGCCACTGGCGATTGATTCAACCTCCAGCTCCTCTTCTTTGCCAGGAGGTAAAGGGGGTAGAACTGAAAGTTCCAGTCCTCTAATCACATGGTTGATTCTCCTGGCAACCAGTGTCAATCCTTAGGTTTGGCCAAAAGTCGCCTCGTTAACGTAACAAAAGACACCTTTGTTGCTCTCAGCATTTCAGAAATTCCAAGGATTTTAGGAGCTCTATGCCAGAAATGGGAAGACCAAATATATATTTCTTATTTTAAATCACAATATCACATCATCAGTGACTGCTAACATTACAAAAAGGGAGTAAACTAGATAGTATGTTGAAATACACAATACCATGTATAACATATTCTTGCCAAAAACATTGAGCCAAAGTCTAATAAATCCACTAGAACTAACTACCAAATTACTTAGAACAGAGGAAAATGTTAAACCACACTATGGAATGAAGTCAGTAAAACTAAGTCTGTGGGTTTTGACACATACATAAATTCTATGTACATACATTGTAAAGTGTACATAAATTGTAAAAAAAAAAAAAAAAGTAGTGGAGGGGAGCCTAAAGATTAAAAGAGACTTAAGAAATATTGAATAATTGCAATGTAAAGTCTTTTTTGGATCCTGATCCAAACAAGATCATGAGACAATTGGGGAAATGTCAACACTGACTGCTTAATTAATTATGTAAGGAAATTATTACTTCTCTTTTGGTTCAGTAATTTTGTGGTCTTGTTTTAAAAGAATCTTTGTCATTTATAGATACATATTGAAGTATTTGTGGAGAAATGATGCCTGGAATTTGCTTCAAAATTGCCCAGGGAAGGGGGAATTATGGGGATACATATGAATCAGAATTGGCCATGAGTTGATAATTGTTGCAGCCGGATGATGGGTACATGGGGTTTATGATATTACTCTCTCTACTTTTGTTTATGTTAGGAATTTTCTGTAATGAAAGAGGAAAAAAATCCTAGGGAAGCCTAAGTAGAAGATCTTCTCAGTCCCCTGGTTTCAGGAAATGGAATACCTGCACTTAGTGGTCAGTAGTTGCCGCCTACCAAGAGTCCCACAGATATGTCTACATATGGAGGTGTTACATCAGATCTTAAATACATTTTGGAACCAAATTGGTGCCCTTCTGCTTGAAAGATATGAAGGGCTAGGAGCCTCAAAAAGAATGTGTTTCCAATTGTTGCTGTAACAAATTACCACAAATTCTGTGGCTTAAAACAACACAGATTTATTGTCTTCACAGTTCTGGAGGTCAGAAGTCCAAAATGAGTTTCACTGGGCTAAAATCATTGTGTCAACAGGGTTGCTTTCCTTCTGGAGGCTCTAGGGAAGAATTTGTTCCCCGGCTTTGCCATCTCCTGTCTACATTTCTTGGGCCCGTGTCAGCGTCACTCTGCTCACATCTCCTCTGGCTCTACTGCTTCTCTCTTTCATTTATGAGAACCCTTATGATTCTACTGGTCCCACCCCGATAATTCAGGATATTCTCATCTCAAAATCCTTACTCACATCTGCAAAGTCCCTTTTGCCGTCTAAGATAACATATTCAAAATTTCTGGGGATTAGGATATGGACATCCTTGGTGGGGAGTGGGCGGGCATTATTCTGCCTACCACAAAGAAAAATTAAGAAGTTGGGAAATAGGATTAATAAGGGAGAGTATATCAGTCAGGATTCAGCCAGGAAATAGGAACCATTCTAGTAGTTTCAACAGAGGACATTTAATACAGAGAAGTTGGTACACAAAAAGATGGAAAATCTGAAAATTCAAAGGATGGTAAAGTACCCCAGACTTTAAGAACAGCAGAAGCTACTATCACTTCTAGGATGGGAGGGGTGCAGGAAGGAGGTGGCGTTACCAGAATCCAGATGCTGAGCCATTCTGTGAGAATCATGGAAAGGCTTCCCAGTGGAATTTGGGAGCAAGGAGGGCTGGAGTGTCTGGTGGGGAGCTGGAATCCCAGAGGAGACATGGGCATCACTGGGAAATACAGTAGCTTCTTGTTATCTGTGGTAGCTGTGTTCTATCAAGTCACCATGAATAGTGAATTAGAAAATACCAAACCATTGCTCCTAGGGGAAATACAGGGTTAGGTTCCTGTGAGCCTCTGGTCACAACATTTTCTTCAGCTGATCAATATATAACCGTGTTTCATGTGTGTTTATGTTTGAAGTCATCTTACTTAATACATATATAAAATTGCTTCATTAATATTTAACTCATGGCCAACAGCACTATAACTCATGCCTGAACGAAGCTTATCTAACACAGGCATTTTCTCCATAAGATACATCGCTGCCTGCTTGTGCTTGGGAGCACCAGACAGCACTTTGAGCTTGTGCTTGGGGGCCATTTTAAACAGTGAAATCACCAAAGAAGCACAAAAATGAGAAAAACATGGTGTACATACATGAAAATGACACTTATTCCCAGTATGAGAGCTGTGATAAGAAGGCAGAACATTACCTTGTTTGACCTCTGCTGGGAACATGTACGTCAGAGGGCTCACATTTTTCCTGCTCTGGGCATATCCATGAATGACCATGAAGGCACCACAAGTATTGATTTTGGAGTAACAAACAAATTTTAGCAAGTAGGAAAATTTATAAACATTGAATCCATGAATGATGAGGCTGAACTGTACTTCCCAGGACAACGATGGAATAATAGCCTGGATTCTCTCCACCTCCCACCTTCTAGTCTTCTGCCCCGGTTCTCTTTAGCTAAATAAGTTGCAAGGGAGTCTGAGAAGCAGAGTTGGAGAGCACATCTGATTACAAAGAGGTGGTGCAAAGCACACAGGGTTTAAAGAACTAAGATTTGGTGGTGACAGAACTACCAAGAAGCATTCAAGGCACTTAATGATTGCCTTTAGATCTACAGACCTTATTATAGAGGTGATGATGACAGGCTGTTTTTAATTTCCATGAAACCAGTATCAACTGCTTTAAATTGAAATAGCAGCTGTGCATGGAAGATTTTTGAAAACTCTTCTACCTGTGAGGACTGAGATCTAAAAATCCTTTAGAAAGGATGAATGAGGACTTTCCTTCCTTAGACATGTTAAAGGACCAGGCACCTACTTATTTGCAGTTGTTGGTGGCTGGCCCATCTGGGGGTGCATACTCTGTGGGGTCTTGGCTGGCCTTCGCTCTAATTCTGCTTATGGTTAATATCACCTTGAACTCTGGAGAGCAGCAAATGCCACAGCAGCTGCCTCGCTGTCTTAGATCTGAGAGAGGAAAAGAAACCTGTTGTGGCAGAAGGGTGGTGGATAGAAAGAAAATCAACCAAAAGATTATTTCAGCACAGGGGTTGGTGGCTTACTTGTGATTTATGACACAATGTTTTTATTTGATCTGGCATTACAGGGATACGTTACTGAGTGCTAATTGTATGTTGATAAACTGTTCCTGCTTAAATTTATTCCTTCCTCAGTTTCTGTTAATTGGGGCATGTTGGAACAGAAGGGGAATTGTCCACTTACTGCCTGGTTTGGTTTATGCTGTCGCTAAAATGCCGAGTTATAATTGTGTCTTCACCGTTATTTGTGCTAAGTGAATAAGGGAGCTCCTACCGGTGGTCTTTTTTTTTTTTTTTTTAACTTCCCATTAATGTGTATTTCTTTTTCTCATAAATGAAACGTTAAAGAATAATATCACTCCTGGGACTTCCCTGGTGGCTCAGTGGTTGAGAATCCACCTGCCAATTCAGGGGACACAGGTTCGAGCCCCGGTCCGAGAAGATCCCACATGCCAAGGAGCAGCTAGGCCCATGTGCCACAACTACTGAGACTGCGCTCTAGAGCCCACGAGCCACAAATACTGAGCCTGTGCACCACAACTACTGGAGCCCGCGCACCGCTGCAAAGAGTAGCAACGGCTCACTGCAACTAGAGAAAGCCCGTGCGCAGCAACAAAGGACCCAAGGCAGCCAATAATTAATTAATTAATTAATTAAAGAAAAAAGAAGAATATCACTCCTATTTACTTGTTCAAATTTACTCAAATTGCAGCAGAAGGTAGGGTCAGAGGTGGGCTGGCAGAAGGCTGGGGAATTCTGAATGCAGAGTTTATCATTTGAAATTTAAATTCTTTTTAGATAAAGCCGTCATGGGGAGGTGGGGGGAGACTGGGCTGGGGGCTAAGAGGGCAGGATACTGAATGTTTCTTGCGTAGGTGGCTTTCTCTCTGGCTAATCTCTCTCTCTTTCTGTCTCTCTCAGCAACCGGAGTGGCAGTGCAGTGTGAGGGGTCAGCAACAAGACAGGCCAAGCAGAGATGTGGGTGTGGATGGGATGGGGTGGTAACTGCCCGATTTTCGGATCTTGTTTCTCAAGGGTCCCCATAATAAGTAATCTAACTCCAGGAAGGCTGAGCATCCAGATTTTTAAGAACCCAACATGGATGCAAAACAACAAATGGCCAGCAGGGTTATAAGTAGAAAAACCAGGTTGAAATTAAAGAAAATCAGCAAGGGCACAGGAAATAGTAATCTTCCAAACAGGCATGCCAGATTCACGGGACCCGAGGGCTGTCCATATGAGTCACTACACATGGCCCAAGGGGAGGCTTGTAAACGCTAATCCCAGACACAGAGCTCGCCCTCTGCCTTGGCTTTATGAACTCCGCTGGATGTGGGCAGATGTGTACCTGGCTATAAACCAGAGACAGGTGGACCCCGCAGGTGCTAGGAGCTCCTGGCTACGGCAGGGACAGTGGGTGCCACCCTCCAGGCTTGTTCCTGGGACTCAAGTCCCCCTTCCCCCTGTCCGCATGTTGCTGTGACTCCCCTCCCTCTCCCAGTTTTGTTCTTACAATTCACATATAATCTCTTCTGGCTCATCTCCTCAAATTAAAATGGGAAAGGGTTCCCTTTAAGTCATCGTTCATGCAGCTTTCCTGGTCAAAGTAGAGGGAACCTTACTGGCCTCTGTGTAGAGAGAATTATTGAGGATCAGGTGAGTGTCGTTGCCTAAAGATACCCCACTCTAAGTGCTGAAGGAACCTTGCAATTGGATAGCTTACCCACCAAATTGCCCTAGAGGTGTGGCTTGTGAGGGTGGGATCATGCTGAAATGTGAGGGAATGGCTCTAGTTCATTTACAAAGCCAGTTTGGCTATTGGTTAGTTAATTAAAACAGGGGTCATAATTACAGGATGATTAGCTAAAATGTCAGTGTTACTATGATGTCCTTCCTGGAGAAGGAAAACAGCTAAGTGCTGGCAGCCACAGACTCACTGTTGCAGCATTGCATGTTCTACTAGAGCATGCCAGGGCCCAGCAACCCTTCTTAGGGACCATGGCAAATAGTGGAAGGAGAGCAGGAGAGGCAGCAGAGCCCTGGATTCTACCTTGGGTTTCACTATTGCCAAGATTCCTTCTGCCTTTTCCCCAGGAATCTGGGGACATCCCGGGAAAGATTTTGGCCCCCACGGAGCTGGGAACAGGAGCCGGATCCTCTCAGGAACTGGGCTACCCGGAGTGCTGAGACCTGGAGAGGAAGCCACGGTGGTATTCAGAGGAAAAAGCAGGGGTTCAAATCCCGGGGCTGGGGGAGCTGACGTGGGGTCCCGGAGCTGGACGGGAGACTGGAGTCAGCTCAGTGCGCACTGTCAGAAGACTTATCCGTGTCCCAGCCACCGAGCTGCGCCGATGGCCACCAGGAACTTTAGACTGAAAGCAGGAAGCTAGAGCAAGTGGAAAGCTTAGAGCCCGTATGGAGTAACTCAGAAAGGTGACAGCACTTGTCCAGGGCCACACAGCTGGAGGTGGCAGAGCCAGGGCGAGATCCAGTCCTCTGAACTCCAGGGAACGCCTTTCCTCTCAAAACCTCTACCTCACGTGCAACATCCAGGTCCATCCTGACCTTGGGTTGAAAGGGACACTGCAATCGCCCCAGCCAACCATCCATGAAAATGAAATGGGATTCCAGAGGTATTTGAGCTCCGTATTAAACTGTTTTCCTATGTTTTAACTTGGTCAGATAAGAATTATAGATGATGCTGGCAAAATTCTTGAGAAAAAAATAGGTGGTGAGCACTCTGGTAAAGAGAAGCCTGTAGATAGTTCCTGCTCCATAGAGTGGAAGGTTGTCATTAATACAAACTCATGGTTTTCCTGGGAATTCTTAACCTGTTTGATTTTTCTGTCTCCTGGGCTGTTAATGGCTAAGACCTGGCTGGTATACGTTTGCCCTAGACCTTGCTTCTCAGAGTGTGGTCCCCAGACCAGCTGAATCAGCCTCACCTGGGAACTTGTGAGAACGACAGATCCATGGGCCCCACTCTGGGCCCGTGCAATCAGAATTTCTGCAGATGGGCCCAGGAATCTGTGTCTTAATAAGGCCTCTAGGTGATTCTCTCACACACTACAGTTTGCTAAGCCCTGACCAGAATAAAGAGGCAGTTCAAGTAAAAAAATACAAAAGCCAGTACAAAGTAATGGTTCAAACTGACAATTACTAGCTTGGAGACCTTGGGCAAGTAACTAGGCCTCAGTTTCCTTGATTCTGAAGTGGTAACCTCATGAGGTAGTTGGGAAGCCCCAGTGAGATAATGCAGAAAAAGCCAGTGTGTAGCACCTTGCTACATTTTTAATGGGCACTCAGTACATGTTACTTACTAGTTCTATGATTACTGTAACCCCAGATGGCTCTAGCCCTGGCATCCCGTGGCGTGAGTTCTAGACCCTTCCTCGTGCCCTCTCTCTCACAGAGCTTCAGCAGCTCCGTGCAAACCTTGCGCTGCCTCGGGGTGAGTGCTGTGGGGCTGGGTGGGGCCTCCTGAGCACCTTGGGGAAGTGCATCTCTAGCCCCTCGCTCGTTCCTGAGTTTCACCACAAAATCCAGGCAGAATTCGACCATATTCTGTCCTACTTCACGGTGTGGGAAGCAGGTTGTGGGAACCTCACATTCCAAGCCAGAAGTCAAGACCTGTTAACCCCAAGGATGAGTCTTCTTAGGCAGAGAGGGAGGCCCCACCTCTCAGCATCAGAGCTGCCCTCGGAAATCCAGAGTGCCAGGCCCTGCTGGTCAGTCGGTCCTGCCCTGGCCCTTCCTCATGGCTACTGCCACCGGCATCCACATGGTCACTTTCGGAGCAAGAGGCCGGCCCCTCTCCCGAGCCATCTGTCACACAGAACACAGATTCAGGAGTGCCAGCCTGGAGCAGCAGCTGCCTCCCTCGGGGCCACTGTAATGTCTCCCAGGGAGCCAGTCCGATTTTCCTTGGATGAGCCTCGGAAAATTCGTGAGCAATTCTGACTGGTTTAATTTTTCTCTCCTACGAACTTGAGACACCATGTCCTCTTAATCATCTTTGGAGAAGAGAGACAAGAGAGAAGAGACGTTTAAGGAAACACGGAGCAATTAATCTGCTCATTCACGTTCAGTAAATGATTCTGTGCTCTGAGGACATTCTTTATTCTACAAACATTTATTGGGAACCCACTCTGCATGGAGTGCTGGGGACAGTAGGGTGAATTAGGAACATTTCTGCCCTCAAGAATTCCGCAAGCTGATGGGGAGGAGGACAGGGCAAAGGGACTTCCATTGGGTGAACTTTAACTGTGAGCCCAGCCCTGGGCTAAGTGCTTAAGCCTCACAAGAACCCCCTGAGGTCCGTATTCTTATTCCCATTCTACAGATGAGGACATTGAGGCTGAGGGAGATGAGGTGACTGACTTGGAGTCTCCCATTTGGAGAGTGGCAGGGCTGAGTGACACAAAAACCCTTCCTTTCTTTACTCTTCCACGGTGCCTTAGCGGGAGCATGTGCGTCCGTGTCTAGAGCAATGAACAGGAATGTTAAGTACCATGAGAAGGTGCAAAGTGTAGTTCAGAGGGAGAGGCATTGCTCCTGACTGCCAGGTAGGCCTGGAAGCATAGTCTAAGGGAGGGCATGGGCCTGTGGAAGCCGGTGGAGAAAAGGTCCTGAACAACACTGTAGGGAAGGCTGGGCAAGGGGGTGGGATAGGACAGGCGGGCCCTGAGTGGCTCTGTTTGCCCTGAGCATGGGCTGCAGGAGTCTGCTGTGTGGAGGCTGAAAAACCGAGCAGCCATCATCTTGGGTCAGGCCTCGCCCTCAGTGTGATCCTGGCCAGTACCAGCTATCAAGCAAGATGGGATAAGTCAGGACAAAATTTGGAATAGGCCTTGCACTCCCAGATAAAGGTGTAATAAAAGCTTGTCAATGTGTTATACTTGGTTTCATTTTTATCACCATTATCTGCTTACCCACTCACATTTACTAAGTGCCACGTGTGCATAAAGTGCTTGGCCTTAGGCTCAGAATGAGTCAGTGAATACTCATACCTCTCCTCGCCCAGCCCCTCTCCCTGGTCTGCGCCAGTTCATAGCAACCTCTTCCTGCCGACATCACATGAGAATGTCAGGAAGGAACTGGTGCATGCAGAGAAGGAAGAAGGTTCCAGGTGTGTTATGTGCCCTCATAAGGCGGTGAGATGAGTCCCATTTTATGGATGTGGTCACTGAGGCTCAAGAGAGGCCAAGCTGGTGGAAGTGGAGCACTCTCTCTCCAAAGGGTGGTGCCTTACGAGCTAAGGGGGTAGTTGACAGGTTTTTGAGGACAAATAAGAATCGATGATAAATTTAGTTGATTTATTAGGTTAATCAATTAAAGTTAAACAACTTGTATTGCCTTAGTTGAGGCAGTATAGTAAAGCGGCACATCAGATTGGACATTGCAGGCAGAGAGTCCTGGGTTCAAATCCTGACCCCACTTAGCTTTTCTGGGTCAATTCACCTACCTCCTCTGGGCCTTTCTTTTTTCATTTATAAAATCAGAATAATAGTACATACTCTATAGGGTCATCAAGGTGAAGTAATACAGTTTATGTATAGTAGGTAGCTCTGTTCTTGGCAAATGATGTTGCCTCCTCTGTCCTGTCTTCTTCTCCATTAAATGCTTGCTTCCAGATTAGAAGTTTGGACACATGAATATTGACCACTTGATCTGCTTATCCCGAGTATTGTGTTATTTACTAGTGATTGCGTGGCTATCCAAATACCTTGTTTCTTGGCCAAGCACAAGGAAGCCAGTATAGTTAGCACGGATGGCATGGTTCTCCTCCAAGAATGTCCTAGGTCTGTGTGGTTGGCCTTTGAAATTGCCTGGGTTTCGTTATTTCAGAGCCCATGGAAGTTCCATGTGGCAGATGGCTGGTTCTTCGCCAACCTTTTTCCCTTTTCCTCTCACCTAGACTAGTAGTTCCCAGTTTCCCTTATAGTTAGGTAACTATTTGACTGAGTTCTGACCAGAGGAACATTGGTGGTGATGATGGGGATGTGGAACGTGGGTGAAAAGCCTGGCCTCTAAGAATTTCTTGCAAATCCTCCTCTCTTCCCACATCTGCTGCCAGATAGAGGATCAGGCAAAGGACTCCAAAGCTGTAGAGGATGGAGAACCACCAGATGGAAGGAACCTGGGTCCCTGAGTGACTGTGTGGAGCAGAGTAACCGTCCCATTCCACAACCTGCATTAGTCCATGAGACAATATCTTACTAGGTTAAGCCACTGAGATTTGGGGCTTACTTGTTTTTTCACATCTTTATTGGAGTATAATTACTTTACAATGGTGTGTTAGTTTCTGCTTTATAACAAAGTGAATCAGTTATACATATGTCCCCATATCTCTTCCCTCTTGCACCTCCCTCCTTCCCACCCTCCCTATCCCACCCTCCCTATCCCACCCCTATAGGTGGTCACAAAGCACTGACCTGATCTCCCTGTGCTATGTGGGTGCTTCCCACTAGCTAGCTATTTTACGTTTGGTAGTGTATATATGTCCATGCCAGTGTCTCACTTTGTCCCAACTTACCCTCCCCCCCACCTTATCCTTAAGTCCATTCTCTAGTACGTCCTCATCTTTATTCCCATCTTGCCCCTATGTTCTTCAGATCTTTTTTTTTTTTAGATTCCATATATATGTGTTAGCATACGATATTTGGTTTTCTCTTTCTGACTTCACTCTGTATGACAGTCTCTAGGTCCATCCACCTCACTACACATAACTCAGTTTCATTCCTTTTTATGGCTGAGTAATATTCCATTGTATATATGTGCCACATCTTCTTTATCCATTCAGCTGTTGATGGACATTTAGGTTACTTCCATATCCTGGCTATTGTAAAAAGAGCTGCAATGAATATTTTGAGACATGACTCTTTTTGAATTATGGTTTTGCCCAGTAGTGGGATTGCTGAGTCATATGGAAGTTCTATTTTTATTTTTTATTTATTTATTTATTTTTGCGGTATGCGGGCCTCTCACTGTTGTGGCCTCTCCCTTTGCGGAGCACAGGCTCCGGACGCACAGGCTCAGTGTCCATGGCTTACGGGCCCAGCCACTCCTCGGCATGTGGGATCCTCCCAAACCAGGGCATGAACCCATGTCCCCTGCATCGGAAGGCGGACTCCCAACCACAGCGCCACCAGGGAAGCCCTATTTTTAAGGAACCTCCATACTGTTCTCCATAGTGGCTGTATCAATTTACATTCCCAGCAACAGTGCAATAGGGTTCCCTTTTCTCCACACACTCTCCTGCATTTATTGGTTCTAGGTTTTTTTGATGATGGCCATTCTGACTGGTATGAGGTGATATCTCATTGTAGTTTTGATTTGCATTTCTCTAATGATTAATGATGTTGAGTATTCTTTCATGTGTTTGTTGGTATTCTGTTTATCTTCTTCAGAGAAATGTCTATTTAGGTCTTCTGCCCATTTTTGGATTGGGTTGTTTGTTTTTTTGATATTGAGCTGCATGAGTTGCTTGTATGTTTTGGAGATTAATCCTTTGTCAGTTGCTTCATTAGCAAATATTTTCTCCCATTCTGAGGGTTGTCTTTTGGTCTTGTTTATGGTTTCCTTTGCTGTGCAAAAGCTTTGAAGTTTCATTAGGTCCCATTTGTTTATTTTTGTTTTTTTATTTCCATTTCTCTAGGAGGTGGGTCAAAAAGGATCTTTCTGTGATTTATGTCGTAGAGCATTCTGCCTATGTTTTCCACTAAGAGTTTGATGGTGTCTGGCCTTACATTTAGGTCTTTAATCCATTTTGACTTTATTTTTGTGTATGGTATTAGGGAATGTTCTAACTTCATTCTTTTACATGTAGCTGTCCTGTTTTCCCAGCACTACTTATTGAAGACACTGTCTTTTCGCCATTGTATGTTCTTGCCTCCTTTATCAAAAATAAGGTGACTATATGTGCATGGGTTTATCTCTGGGCTTTCTATCCTGTACCATTGATCTATATGTCTGTTTTTGTGCCAGTACCATACTGTCTTGATTACTGTAGCTTTGTAGCATAGTCTGAAGTCAGGGAGCCTGATTCCTCCAGCTCCGTTTCTGTTTCTCAAGATTGCTTTGGCTATTCGGGGTCTTTTGTGTTTCCATACAAATTGTGAAATTTTTTGTTCCGGTTCTGTGAAAAATGCCAGTGGTAGTTTGACAGGGATTGCATTGAATCTGTAGATTGCTTTGGGTAGTATAGTCATTTTCACAATGTTGATTCTTCCAATCCAAGAACATGGTATATCTCTCCACCTGTTTGTATCATCTTTAATTTCTTTCATCACTGCCTTATAATTTTCTGCATACAGATCTTTTGTCTGCTTAGGTAGGTTTATTCCTAGATATTTTATTCTTTTTGTTGCAGTGGTAAATGGGAGTGTTTTCTTAATTTCACTTTCAGATTTTTCATCATCAGTGTATAGTAGGGGACTTTAACACCCCAGTTTCACCAATGGACAGATCATCCAAAATGAAAATAAATAAGGAAACACTAGTTTTATTGGTACATTAAACAGGATGGTCTTAATTGATATTTATAGGACATTCCATCCAAAAACAACAGAATACACATTCTTCTCAAGTGCTCCTGGAACATTCTCCAGGATAGATCATATCTTGGGTCACAAATCAAGCCTTGGTAAATTTAAGAAAATTGAAATGATATCAAGTATCTTTCCCGACCACAATTCTATGAGACTAGATATCAATTACAGGAAAAAATCTGTTAGAAATACAAACACATGGAGGCTAAACAACATACTACTTAATATCAAAGATATCAAAGAGGAAATAAAAAATTACCTAGAAACAAATGACAATGAAAACACGACAACCCAAAACCTATGAGATGCAGCAAAAGCAGTTCTAAGAGGGAAGATTATAGCAATACAATTCTACCTCAAGAAACAAGAAACATCTCAGATAAACAACCTAATCCTACACCTAAAGCAGTTAGAGAAAGAAGAACAAAAGAACCCCAAAGTTAGCAGAAGGAAAGAAATCATACAGATCAGATCAGAAATAAATGAAAAAGGAATGAAGGAAATGATAGCAAAGATCAATAAAACTAAAAGCTGGTTCTTTGAGAAGGTAAACAAAATTGATAAACCATTAGCCAGACTTATCAAGAAAAAAAGGGAGAAGACTCAAGTCAGTAGGGTTAGAAATGAATAAAGGAGAAGTAACAACTGACACTGCAGAAATACAAAGGATCATGAGAGATTACTACAAGCAACTCTATGCCAATAAAATGGACAACCTGGAAGAAATGGACAAATTCTTAGAAATGCACAACCTGCCAAGGCTGAACCAGGAAGAAATAGAAAATATGAACAGACCAATCACAAGCACTGAAATCGAAACTATGATTAAAAATCTTCCAACAAACAAAAGCCCAGGACCAGATGGCTTCACAGGCCAATTCTATCAAACATTTAGAGAAGAGCTAACACCTATCCTTCTCAAACTCTTCCAAAACATAGCAGAGGGAGGAACACTCCCAAACTCATTCTACAAGGCCACCATCACTCTGATACCAAAACCAGACAAAGATGTCACAAAGAAAGAAAACTACAGGTCAATATCACTAATGAACATAGATGTAAAAATGCTCAACAAAATACTAGCAAACAGAATCCAACAGCACATTAAAAGGATCTTACACCATGATCAAGTGGGGTTTATCCCAGGAATGCAAGGATTCTTCAATATGCGCAAATCAATCAATGTGATACACCATATTAACAAATTGAAGGAGAAAAACCATATGATCATCTCAATAGATGCAGAGAAAGCGTTCGAAAAAATATTCATCACCCATTTATGATAAAAACCCTCCAGAAAGCAGGCATAGAGGGAACTTAGGGAACTTTCCTCAACATAATAAAGGCCATATTTGACAAACCCACAGCCAACATCATCCTCAATAGTGAAAAACTGAAACCATTTTCACTAAGATCAGGAATAAGGTTGCCCACTCTCACCACTGTTATTCAACATAATTTTGGAAGTTTTAGCCACAGCAATCAGAGAAGAAAAAGAAATAAAAGGAATCCAAATCAGAAAAGAAGTAAAGCTGTCACTGTTTGCAGATGACATGATACTATACATAGAGAATCCTAAAGATGCTACCAGAAAACTACTAGAGCTAATCAATGAATTTGGTAAAGTAGCAGGATACAGAATTAATGCACAGAAATCTCTTGGGGCTTTACTTGTAATAGCTCTTAGCCTGTCCTAAGTAATACAGCCTGCTTATGACCTATAGCAAGGTATTTCCAGCCATCGTTAATACTCTCTCTAAATGACCCTATAAAATCAAATACCCTGGGAGGGGTAATGTATTTCCTTACATTAGCATAAATTATTTACAAGCTTAGCCTGCCAGGTTCAAGCAGGGCCCTCTAGATATGTGGCACTGTTTCTTTCTTTTTTTTTTTTTAAGATATTTTTTAAAAATTTATGTATTTATTTTGGCTGCATTGGGTCTTCTTTGCTGTGTGCAGGCCCTCTCTAGTTGTGGTGAGCAGGGGCCACTCTTCATTGTGGTGGCCTCTCTTGCTGCAGAGCATGGGCTCCAGGGACACAGGCCTCAGTAGCTGTGGTGTGTGGGCTCAGCATTTGTGGCTCACAGGCTCCAGAGCTCAGGTTCAGCAATTGTGGTGCATGGGCCCAGTTGCTCCGCAGCATGTGGGACCCTCCCGGACCAGGGCTCAAACCCGTGTCCCCTGCATTGGCAGGCGGACTCTCAACCACTGCGCCACCAGGGAAGCCCGGCACTGTTTCTGACGGCAGGTGCAGCTGAGGTGGGGAGATGGATGGTACAGTGTTTCTCAAAGCATCAGTATCACTGGTAACTTACTAGAAATGCAAATTTTGGGGTGCAATCTCAGATCTACTGGATCAGAAACTTTGGGAGTGGGGCTCAGCCATCTGTTTTCACAAGCCCTCCAGTGGTTCTGATGCACCAGGCAAATATTTGAGAACAGTTGAGGGAGGAGGACTGCTGGAGACCTGGAGCTTATATCTGGGGAGAGCAGAACAGAGTGGGGTTCACAGCAGCTGCTCTGGTGCAGACCAAGGGCACAGGGTAAAGGGCACAAGGGGAGAGGGAACAAAGGTGAGTACTTTACAGTTTTCCAATGATTGTATCATTGACTGCGGCACAAAAGTTAAGAATTTGGTTTGTCCCTCCATAGAGGACTAATTACTACACCTGAATTCTTAGTATTAGTTTGTCATAACAAAATACCACAGACTGTATGGCTTACACAACAGAAGTTTATCTTCTCGCAGTTTTGGAAGGATTGAAGATCAAGGCACAGTTTTGATTTCCGCTGAGGACTCTCTCCTTAGTTTAAAGATGGCTACCCTAGTGCTGCCTCTTCACAAGGCTGTCCCTCTGTGTGCACACACCCTGTTGTCTCTTTATATGTCCTCATTTCTTCAGATTAGATAAGGGCCCTACCCCAATGGACTCATTTTAACTTAGTCACCTCTTTAAAAGCACAGTCTCCAAATACAGTCACATTTTAAGGGTCTGGGGGTTAGAGCTTCAACATAGGAATTTTGAGAGAGAGACAGTTCAGTCCATAACAGCTATGGAATCTGGAATATTACTACTTTCTTATTTTCCTGTCCCTCTGAGAACTTCCTTGAATAATCCTGGAGCCAAAGATAATTACGTGCTATATTTAACGTCTTCTTTGGAGTGAAAAGCTTGCTCCACTTTATTCTAGCAGTGAAGTTAGAACTGAGTTAATATTTTTGGCAATAACTTGGCTGATAGAAACTAGATCTCGATAAAAGTAATGCAGTGTTTTAAATTTATTTATTTTTGGCTGTGTTGTGTCTTCGTTTCTGTGGGAGGGCTTTCGCTAGTTGCGGAGAGCGGGGGCCACTCACTGTCACGGCCTCTCTTGTTGCGGAGCACAGGCTCCAGACACGCAGGCTCAGTAGTTGTGGCTCACGGGCCCAGTTGCTCCGTGGCATGTGGGATCCTCCCAGACCAGGGCCCGAACCCATGTCCCCTGCATTGGCAGGCAGACTCTCAACCACTGCGCCACCAGGGAAGCCCGGTCCCTATTTTAAATAGAGTCTCCTGGAACTCTTGGGCAGCTGGAGGTTAATTTGTGAATGAATGTAGAGTGTTTGGCAAATAGGGACTGTAAAACAACTTTATAATCTGGTGGAAACCTGCATTTTGTCCTGAGTTGATGACCAGTTAGTGCTGTGGCAAATGGGAAAATATTTTCCTTGAAATTTTGTTCTTTGGAAATAATCAAGAAGATCCTTTGTTAGTATAGAAAAATGAGTTCCTAAGAGATGCTTTTGAGTCAGTTTGGTGTGTTAGTAAGCTCTGGTATTAATCTTAAATAATGACTGAGTAATGCAGCAGAAAAATAGAATGGGAGAAAAAATAGACGGGCAACTCTTCTTAAAACTCATGTTTCACAAGCTTGTATTGTTGTTCCCAAGAGAAATCTTCAGCGTGTCAAAGGATTGCTTTATCTTTCATTCTATTCATGTGGGTCTCCCCTTGCCTTTGCTCCCTCGCCTTCATATTAACTAGCAGGGGTCACAGATTTGGTGCCCTTGCTGCCAAGGTGAGCTTTGCCATAACAGCTTCAGGTAGTCTAAACTTGGGGCAATTTAGCTGCCTTTAAAATCCCACAGAATGAACTTTCTTATCATTTGTTAACTGCCAGGGCAAAGTTCACTGAAAAACATTCTTACTGCTAGTCTGTGAACTGGTGGCTGTTGAAGTCCTATGCATACAGGCACGTTAGCCTATGCTCAAAATATGCTTATGGGGCAAATTCTGATATGATTAATGTTGGCATCATTGAGCATACATTAGTGAAATTTGCATATATAAAATTTGAATAATGTTCAAGGACATTAAGTGATTTCAGATTTAATAGTGATAATCATAGCTAACATTTATTGCAGTATTACATGCCAGACACCACTCTAAACATTTTGTATAATAATTAATCCTCACAACAGCTCTACGAAATAGGTCCTATTATCACACCCATTTTATAGATGAGAAAATTGAGGCACAGGAAACTTCTGTAACTTGTCCAGGATGGCACAGCTGGCTCATACGAAGCTGGGCTGTGAGTGCAGACAGGCTGACTCCAGAGCCTACCCTCCCACACCCTGGGCTACATGGCCATAGCCGTTAAGCACACTGAGGCAGGAAAATGGCTTTGCCTTGCCAGGGCAGGTGGTACAGAGCTGAATTGAGGCTTCTCTCCCAAGATAGGGCTTCATCAAACTGGTATTCATCTCAAAGTGTTATTTTGGAGAGTTTGTAAACAAAGCGTAGTCTGTAGTTTGTAAACGAAGCGTGAGTCTGGGATCCTTGTTCCTTCCCTCTGTCCTTTTGGAGAAACTCTTGTGCATGTATGCCTGTGTGTGGCCAACAGGTGCCTACTGAGGGCTATTTGGAGGGCCCCTGAGAGCTGCAATCTTGACTGAGACAGCCCCTGCTCTCCAGGAACACAGCAGAGTCTGGGAGAGCCCAGACTCCAAGACATAATGACAACGCAGTCTGACAGCGCTGAGAGTAGAGGTCAGAGTCAGGAGCTGGGTGAGGACACCGGGGAAGGATTTGCAGAGAAGAGACTAAGCTAACTATAAAGGAATGATAGTACTTTACCACTGAGTAAGGTGGGGAGGGGGTGTGTCATGGTATAGAGGGGAAGGGCATGAAGTGCTCCTCACTGGGGACACTAGTGGGGGCCATGATGGGCGATGAGCCCCAAGGGTTGGGGCATGAACTTTATCTTGGGGGGCATGCACAGTCAGTCAAGGTTCGTAAGGAAAGTAGTGCCATCCACAAGGACATATGTGCTCTTTTAGCAAATTAAGGATGGATTTATCCAACTGGAATGTGGTTGACTCATGAAAAAGTATTTATGATTCTAGGAATGGCCTTATGCTAATGTGGAAGAAGTGACAGTCTTGGTAGGAGAGGCAAACACCTCTCCTACCTGTTTGCTAACGTTTGGAATCCCATAGTTAGAGACATTCCTTTGCTTAAATGCCATCTCCTATCACTTGTAAGATATTCTCATAAGTCACTTAAATGTAGCCACGGTAGCATACACAAGCAGCTTTCCTGAGTGAAGGGTGTGGTGAAATATGGAGAGAAGTGGGAAAGGAGAATGTAGGGGAGTACGGCTGCGAGTTTGAGCTCATGGAGTATATATATAGTGGTAATCCAAAGTGGACTCAAAACTCGGTTACACTGGGAGGTAATATAATATCAGGGTCAAATAGGAAATGATGTGGAGTTGTGAATTGTTTTCAAATGATGTAAATCATTAGCTCATTAAGTACTTTAAAACCACAAAGATTTATCTTAACAATTTTGAAGGGGTATCAAAGCACTTCTTGGTTGCAGACAACAGAATTCAGTCCTGGCTAATTCAAACAGAAAAGGAGTTTGTTAAAGGATATTCAGTAGCACATAGAGTCTGTAGGAAGGCTTGGGAACAGGCATGGAGTCTCTGTCTATAGCCAGGAATGGTGACCAAAATCATGCAACAGAACTGGTCCAGTGGAGACCCTTCTGCTTTCACATTGGGCACAGATGCTACACCAGGCAATGCCAACGTCACTGATGTTGGTGTTGAATGATTCCACCAGAACTACTAAATTGCCTCTGGAACCTGTGTCCACTTTCACCAGAAGGTGATTCTCAGAAACACCTCCTTTTCGGGTCACGAGATTCCATGGTAAAGTTGAGTAGGTGCGTTCTATGGATGAACCTTGGTTGCATGCCTGCTCCCAGTGCTGGGGGGCTAGAATGGTGAGTATCTTGTGCTTTTGGTGATAGGTTGACTGTCTTTGACCAAGACACATGTGGGGGGTGTCCCCAGATCCGAGGGCCAGGGAGCGTGGAGGCCAAACAGAATGACCAGGACCCACCACAAAGAGTAGCTTTTATGTTTCTGATGCTGCCTAAGAGTCATACAGGACAAAGGGAACTTTAAGCCCCGCTAATAGTGATGCTACTAAATATTTGAAAAGTAGAGCCTTTTAGTTCTTCCTCATCCACTAGCCAAAAGTCAGTACATTTACGTCAAAACAAGAAAAAAATTTGCTCAGTTTTAAAATAAGGTTTATACTTTAACGTTGGACTTAAGAAAATTCCTCCCTCTGTCTTTGTCTTTTTTAAAGTGCTGTTTCCGCCATATTCTCCAAACCTGGTTAAAAATAACCCACGTAAGTCTTTAAAAAATGTATTATGTAGCAAAGAGTTCTAAGAATGTGTCCTCTTATATGTATAAAAATGAAGCCCAGTTATAGCAATAAATTTTGACTGGAATGCAGAGTGACTCAGTCAGAGGGGCATGTCATGTGACCATGATGACAGGCATTCATTCATAATTTGATGACTTCTCCATCTAGAATCTGGCAGTCTGACAGCCCAGCACCTTCTCTACCCCAGCAGTGAGCAAGGAATCCCTCAGCTGTAAACGAAGGGATGTGGGCACAAAGAGATGTTTTATCATTCAGCATTTTTTTGGTCTCACTGTCCAAGTATGTAAAATTCAACCTAAAACCTTCAGGTTCACCATAAAAAAGACCTGAGGACCTCATCATTCTGCACAAAGCTCAAGGAGTTGCCTGGAGAAACAATTTATTTTCTGTAACTTTGCAGACATATAAAAATGAATAGGTTGTAAAGAACATTAACAAGTTAGTATTACAGTATCTCTAAAATTTTCAATGTACATACTCACTTTAGGGGAATCTACCCTACAACAATGAAAGCATCAGTATTTAAGGATATATTTACAAAGATGTGTTTACTTCAATATTGTTTGGAGTGGGGGAAAGAGCAACCCTGAATGTCCATTAGTAGAGGATAGTTGAATAAATTCAGTTACATTCTTACTGTGAAATATTATGTGTATGTTTAAAAGAATAATTTAGATCTGTATGTATTGACCTGGAAGGCTGTCCCTATATATTGTTATATTTTAAAATCCATTGCCAAAAAACTGCACAGAGGATAAGTAAACCCATCTTTATACAAACATATATGTGTTTGTACATTTATATTTGCTGGGTGAGTATTGAGAAGTATGTGAAAGAATATTATAAGCCAAATTGTCACTTTTCTCCGAGGGATTGTTTAATGTTAACAACAAACATGTATTAGTTGTGTAATTACAATACAGAGAAGGAAATGTACTTAACCATTTAGGATATGGTGAGGATTTAATGACACAATATTTATAAAATGCTTTTTATGATCCCTGGTCTCTAGTAAGCATCTGAGAAATGCTGGATATTATTACTTGATTTTTTTTTTTTCCTGGACTGCTGCAGCATACAGCAGTCTGGCCCTTGCCTTCCTCCACACTATCATTTATTGCAGTCTATGTTCCAGATGGCTCGTAGTCTCTGAGAAAACCACACGCTATCTCTGTCACCCTATGCCTGTGTGTATAAAGTCCCCAGTCTTAGAACCTCAGGTTCCCTCTCCTTCACCCGAGTAGCTGCTTTGCACCCTTTGGGCCTCAGTTTAAGTGCCTTCTCTGACCTGTAAGTGACTGTGAGAGATCTGTCCTCTCTGGGCTGTCTGTCCCACGTCACAATACCATTACCCTGTTGGAATAGTCTGTCTGTCTGTGGGGCTGCGTCTACCCATCTTTGCATCCTCGGCATCCACCCCAGGGCCATGGAATGGGTACTTGGTAAACATTGATGGAGCAGCTGAATGAAGAGAATGAACAGTGGCTGCATGACCATACTGGAAGAGCAAGAGGCAAACTGGTTTCTCAGGAAAAGCTCAGGAAGCCAGACAGGCGCTGTGTCACCGTTTGAGTTCTAGGTGCCTGCTTGGGTTATTCAAGCGCAGTGTTTTCACATCTCAGGTTTTTGCTAATTGGAAATGGACTAAGGTGTTGCTGCTTTTTAAATGACTAATTTGTTCAGATTATCATATAATGTCCCTCCAATTTCAAAGTTATTAACTTACCAGGACAGTTAATAACGACTCTTTATTGACTTTCTGCATATGTACAAAAACCTCAGTTTAACCAATGTCAGATAAAAGCAATTGAGAAAATATATTGCAGAATGGAAACTCCAGGAAGAGCTTTGCGGATGGTAACTGAG
This sequence comes from Kogia breviceps, assembly GCF_026419965.1. Lineage (NCBI taxonomy): Eukaryota > Metazoa > Chordata > Mammalia > Artiodactyla > Physeteridae > Kogia > Kogia breviceps. The sequence goes on along the minus strand of NC_081311.1, from coordinate 144,610,997 downwards.
ACTACCATGTGATCAAGACGTACAGTCCTTAAATGGCAGAGGACTCATTTCTTGGCCCTGTTCAAAATACAGTTTCCTTTTTTTTTTAACATTTATATTATATACATTTATTAAATAATTGTTTCTTTATCTTTGTTAGGTTATTACCATTAGAAAACATGTTAAAGGGTACCATTACAATATTGCAAATCTGGTGGGTGAATTAATGATAGTTATTATTTTAATAGAGATGCCTATTAATCAAAAAATTTTAATGACCAGCATAAAATACTATTTTCAAAAAAGGTAAAATTATGACTCTCACACAGAAATCAAATGAATATATGGTAAAATTTTTCCTGAATTTATTAATTGATGAGGGAACACAGACAGATGTTATAAGTGATTTAAAAGAAAATCCAAAGAAAGACACATTGCAGATGACCAACATCGAATTGAGTGAGAAAATGGAGGCAGAACTGAGTTTTTCATGGGGAGGTGATGATGGTAAAGGAATATTTTCTGAATAGGACAGAATTTGCATGTCTACAGACAAGAATTATTTTGCTAATAAATTTTAGTATAAGTATGTTCCAAATATTGCATGGGACATACTTGTACTAAGTAAAAGTGCATCTGAAAATAAAATTTTACTGCTGATCCTGTTTATGATTTTTACTTTTTTTTCCCCTCTAAATCTGGCAACCCTATCTGAGTTGAGCATTATTATAACAGTTCATCTCTAAATCCACTAGGTCAATAACCTGCCTACCCCCAAAATGGCAAATTGTTATGTTTTCCACTAAACCTACTTCCTGATCTATATTCCATATTGCAACATGTGACATTCTCATCTACTCTTATCCAAGGTCATGTTCTCTCTCCTTACTTACGTTCAGTTGATGAGTATGTACTATGAATTTGACCTCTAAAGTGTTCTCCAAACTGTGCCATTCTCTTCATCTCTATTGCCTAAGCTTCGTGTCAGGGTCTCATCCTCTCTGGCCCAGAGATTTGCAAATTTCCTAAATTAATCTTTCAGTTTTTATTTTCTCCAATCCCTCCTACATGTTGTTGACAGGTTGTAGTTCTGGATTAAGTTTTCCCCTCCTTACTTCCAACGGGAGGTGGTCCAGACACCTTAGAGTGGCCTTTTGCAGTCTGACCATGTTCTACTTTCTGGTCACCATCCTCACTGCCCCACCCTCCTGCTGCTCTAGGCATAATAGTTGTTCACAGTGCTGAGTCTCTGCACATGCTGTTTGCTATGCCTGTACTGCTGTCTCCTTCACTCTCGCTCCCAAATCCTGCTTCAAGAGCCTGCTTAAATGTTACCTCCCCTCTAAAGTCTCCCTGTGTTCCAAAGCTGTCCCCTCCCAACCCATTCAATCTTCCTTTTGCTGTGTTTCCACTGTAGCATTATATTATTAAAACATGTCAATAATTGTACTGTTTCTGTCTTGCTCAATAGACTGTGAGCTTCTCAAGGACAAGGATTATGTCTTACTCATTGTTTTAAATATACAGTACCTAGCATAGTGCATGACAACTAGTATGCATACAATATCAGGAAAGAAGTAAATACCTATAACTCTTACATCTCCATCAGTGAAAAATTATCATGGAACACCTGAGATGAAGTTGCAGCAAATGAAGGTAATGGGAAGCTAAGCAGTTAAAGATGGAATACTGACCAATGCCTGTTCTTCTGGTTCATTGGATTTCACACAAATGATCATGCTTACACATGCATGTACATGTTTATTAAGCATTAAGCATATAGGTACAGATGTCTAGCACAGAATGAAGACAGCAGGGACATGTTGTCCTTTCTGTCCCTCCAAGCATGAGAGGCACAGATGAAACTTATCATTGTAACAAGATACATCTGATCACCTTCAACATAACAGTTTACATCTCAACTCTTCCAGAATACTTTTGAATACATCCAACGTTTATTCCTGTGAACAGTTTTCCTTGTAGAGTTCAATGTCTAACAGTTTTCCTTGTAGGGTTCATTGTCTGGCCATGGCCTACATGTGAACCCCCCATTCAGCCCCCAACAATATCTGAGAAGTCAAGAAGAAACTCCTTACAAACATTACAGTATTAAGGGCTTTTGCTTATTTTATTTCTTCCATCAGGACTATAACTCATGAATTTCTCATAGTAGAACTAAAACTTGTTTAGCAAGATGTTACAGGTGGAAAGAAAGAGAGATAATGCCATTTTAAAAATGTAGTCTAGGGATCGCCTGCATCAGAACCCTTTGGCGTGCTTTTTAAAAAAGCAGATTCCTGGACTTCCCTGGTGGCACGGTGGTTAAGAATCCACCTGCCAATTCAGGGGACACGGGTTCGAGCCCTGGTCTGGGAAGATCCCACATGCCAAGGAGCAACTAAGCCCGTGTGCCACAACTACTGAGCCTGCACTGTAAAGCCCATGAGCCACAACTCCTGAGCCCACGTGCCACAACTACTGAAACCCACGTGCCTAGAGCCCGTGCTCCACAACAAGAGAAGCCACTGCAATGGAGAGTAACCTCTGCTCGACACAACTAGAGAAAGCCCGCGCGCAGCAACAAAGACCCAATGCAGCCAAAAATAAATAAATTTATTAAAAGAAAAAAAAAACAGATTCCTGAGCCCAATCTTCATTATCAAATCAGAACTTGTTGGAGTGTGGTTCAGAAATCTGTATTTTAAATAAATTTTGTAGCATATAATTATATACAATGAGGTTTGAGAGCTGGTAGAACACACAACAGGGCTGACTCCACATATGTATAGGCAACCGAGGCACTCTACTACACCATGAGATGGGCGACAAAAATTCACTTGCACAGGCCCAAGCTTTTCACACCATCACTGCAACTGCATCCTGGGTAATTGCTGTCATGGCTCGGCCACTGACCAAACTGTCACCTGTGCTCAATGCGGTTCAAAGCTGCAGCTTGCTGGCTGCTGTGTGAATCCCTTCTATTGGTGAGAGAAGCAGGTGGCTCTGTGTGCTGAGTTAAGGATAGATTTTTTTCCAACTGGACAAGACTTTAGGATAACATGTAGGATATTAGAAAATGGAGCAAAGAGCATGTTTCTGAATAGGGGATAAAGTGCACTGTGATGTCTGATGTCGCTGAATTGAAGTTAAATGAGCAAGGATTCATTCTCTGAGGCAGGCCAGATCCTCCTAGACACTCTGGTAGACACCTGATAAAACTCCCATTTTTATACTAGGGTATTCAGTTTCTTTAAAGCCTCTTTTTGTTACTACAATATAAACAACCAAGCACTTATTACCTCCCCTTTTATTTCAGATTTAGAAATGTTGGCACTTGGAGCACGATGTAAAGAAATGTGACAAAAGGGCACAAAATTGGTGCCTTCGCTTCAAGCTCTAGGCTAAGACTTTCATCTATAGCTTTGGTCCTTCTTTATCTGAATCTAAAATAGAAAAGATGATTAACAATAGCTGATCTTCGTGCCTCTCTTTTGCAGCTGGGCCCCGTTGCCTGCGGGAACACAGAACTCACTAGGAGCATCCAATCCCTCTACTGGGTCCTCCTCTTCTCACTTCCTTTCTGGGGGATAATCTTCCGGACGCGCAGGCTCAGCGGCCATGGCTCACGGGCCCAGCCGCTCCGCGGCATGTGGGATCTTCCCGGACCGGGGCACGAGCCCGCGTCCCCTGCATTAGCAGGCGGACTCTCAACCACTGCGCCACCAGGGAAGCCCCTGGGGGATAATCTTAATTTAGCCTAAAATATTTCTCAGGCACAGCCCTGGAGCTCTCAGCATTTTGCATACTTTATGTCTTAAGAGGCTAAAGCTGTTAAGCAGACAGCTTAAACACTTGTAATGGTTTCCTTATGGGTCCCTTGGTAAAGTACCCCAAGTCTGGGGGATGCTCGGCGATATTGTGATTGTGGTAGGGTTGTGTAAATACAGCAGAGATTCCTGTGGGTTTGATGCTATCTCTTCCAATGTTTTCAACCTCTTCAAGATGGGTGCTGTTGCTGCCATTTTGCGATATATTCAGGCTTAGAGAGGTTAACTGACTTACCCTAGGCCACACAGCTAGAGAATGGTGATATCAGGTTTGAATTCCAGGTCTGTGTGGCACCAAAGTCTATTTTCTCCACATCAGCAAATAGATTTGTTAGGAAAAACTGATAAATAGCACCCTTGGAAAGCTGGAAAGCTGTGGAAAGCCGAGAGCTGAGAGTAAATTTGTCATAGCTTATCTTCCTTTGCCCTTTAGTGGCCTGGGTACAGCTTAATTAGGGCAGCTCTTGTAGCTATTTTCAGGTTTATGTTTACTGTGTACGAGAGAAACAGAAGCATCCAGGGTGCTAGAGAGGAGAGCAGTGGGGAATCCAGGGAGAAGTTTAAGACAGAGGAAGTGGAACTAACAGGTAAATGCTGTGTAAGAGCAGAATAAAAGATTCATGGTGTGGCCATACGTAATTACTACTGATTTAGTAAGAATCTGCTTTAGAGTCAGTGCTAAAATCTGTGAGCCTCCTTATGGGTGGGATATTTACCTTTAAAAAGTAAAAATTTAAAAACTGCATTTTAGCGTTGATATTTTATTTTACCTACAAGGAACCAAAAGATAAAATTCTGTGGTATTCAAAGAGACAAAAATCCGTGGAATTTTTGGCTTTATATTAATTTAAATGGATTCCTATATGTAAAACTGATAAGTGTGGATCCACTTGGATAAAGCCAAGAGAAGGTGTGGGGTCTTCCTGCCTGGCCTTGTCATCCCCTCTTGCGGTAACCCCTGAGGTATTCCCTCAGGCTCTGTGGCCCTCAGAAACATAGGTTGTGAAAACTGAATTAGGATAAATAGAAGGTGATTACGCTTCAGGAGGCCTGTGTCTCATGTCTGCTCTACAATCCTGGCTTTATAACCTTGGGCAAATCTGCACCTCTGCCCATTACTCAGAAAGTGGAGATGATAATGACCATTGGCCTGCCAACCTCCCAAGGCTGTTCAGAACTAGGCGCCTGGAGATCCTATGTAAATATCTAGTGATATTATTTTCTAGTCATTTGTGGTGGTACTCTTAATCTGAATATTTTATTCCTTTTGGAAAACTCCATGCCTCATACATGCTTTCTGATACTCAAAAGTTTTGTGCCTTGTATCCAGCTTTCCTAATTGGTTAGGATATTCCCACCTCTCTTATTTTGCCATTAGCTATTTTCAACTCCAAATTCTAATTGGTAAGAGTGTAGAGGGTCCCCAAGACCACCTCTAGGTTCGGTGATCCACTAGAAGCACTTACACACTTTCACAGGACTTAACATAGGATTCATTACAGGGAAAGGAAACAAAGCAAAATCAGCACTGGGATAAAATGCATGGGGGCAGAGTCCAGAGGAAACCAGGTGCAAGTTTCCAAGAGTTTTCCCCCTGTAGATTCACATAGGCTGTGCATAAGTCCTCCAAAATCAAATTATGACACCATGTGTAACACGGTGTCCATCAGTAGAAACTCATCGCCCAAGGCTCCTGCTGGGGGCTGGTCATGTAGGTACCCTTTGTCTAGCATGTATCAGGAGCCCAAGCTGCCCAATGGAAAGCAGGTGTTCAGCCTCTACCACATTGTTTGTATAAATAGTTTGGGAACAGTGAGCCAATCTTATCAATTAGGGAATGGTGGAAACCCTTCTGAAATTCTAATTCACAGATGCCCGGTAAGGACCAAAGTTGTAAAAAGGCCTTTCTAAGGATAGCAGATTCAGGCCTGCTATGTTAACTCATTTCTGCTCAGTAAGCTTCAATCTTTTTGTTCCTAGTTACCTGTTAAAACAATTTGGATATAAAAATAACTCAGGAAAATTTGGAAGTGTTCTTTTCATGTTGATGATAGCATTTTGAGATGAGAGTTCTCCCTCAAACTCCCTGAACTCAGATAATTTACTCTGCTTTTATAAAAAACTCACAGTTGTATAAGTAAATGAAATGAAAATAATAAAAACAAACCAAAAACCTAAGATAATATAGTTAACATTTATAAATATGATAGCAAAACATTATCTTTTTTGTGCAGTAAGTTGCATTAAAATATTTAAGTCTTTCTCTATGGCACAACATTTTTGTATGTAAGAAGGTAAAGAAAATAACTCTGAAAGCTTATGTATTACTTAGAAAGACGTTAAGATGCTGTTACAAGAGACCCAGTAAAAAGTTAGCTTACAAAACAAAGATGTTTATTTCTCACACTCGTAACAGTTCCAGCGTGAGAGTTTCAGGTGGATGGAACAGCTCTGCCAACTTCATCAGGGACTCAGCTGATGGCTGCCCTGCCACCTGTATCACGTGGTTCTCCACATGTTGTTTTCCAGGTTCTGGCTATTGGCACCTGGAGGAAGGGGTAAGGAGGGGAAGTCCAGAGCCAGGAATCTCCTCTCAAGCAAGAAAAGTGAAAATTGCTCATATAAGTTTTGTTTGTTGTTTATTGGTGAGAGATTGGTCACATGGCCACATGTAGCTGCAAGAGAGGCTGAGAAGTATAATCTAGCTACATGCCTAAGAAGAAGGGATGGGAAACTTTTAGTGGGCTGCTAGCCATCTCCCCCACAGCTCATAAGAGTTTTTCATTACAGGTGTAAACTAGGATATTTAGCACTTTATTTAGAGACTTGTAACTTTCCAAGTAATCGCAGAGCAAGTTAGGAAATTCTCTAGAATGATATCTAAGCTTTCACTTTAAAAAGTGCTATGATAATCTGTAGCATGAAGATTTCAAGGTAGAAAACTCATCCTGACAATTTACCAAACTGCTTTCAAAATACTGTATTATTCTTGATAGTTTTACCCCAGCTTTAGTTGATATATTTTTCTCTTTAGTTTGCTCTTTTGACCAATATGTAATGCTTCCTGCCCTAAACCAATCTTTAGCTAAAGGGCTTTCCTCTTGTTGAATACCTTTTAACCTCTATATTATAATTATGATTTCAAGGTTCAGTTGTACTTCCTTAATGTAAATCTAAGGAAAATGAAAAATAAACCATCTCATTTCCAGTTTCTACTTTTATACTACATCTGTTATCTTACTTATGGATGTAACATAATATCCAACTCCTTAAGTGTATTATGTTTATAATTGACCTGCTTATACCTTCATTCCTGACATATAAATAGTAACATTTGATTTTTTAAGTTTAAAATTGTATTCTAAAGTTGTTTAGAAGATTCTTGTGTTGTTTTATTAGATAATCTCCTATAATTTATGAAGATTTATTTTAAAGTTGGTGTGAGTGAAAAGGAGTAGTTGCTAGATATCGATGACCAATAATAAGGGTTCATTTATTACCTTGGCTGGAACTGCATAAAAACTGGGTCATTGGCTTAGGTATTTGTTTTTTTCAGTTCCACATTCTGAGATTTTTGTATTACACATAAACACGCACACACATGTGCACACTGCACCCATTCATACATAGTGTGTATGTGTATGTATATATTTTCCACTTGAACTTTCCTTCATCTAAATGTGAAATTTCTCTACTTTCAGAAAATTTCCCTATTGCTAAAAGTGTGGTCCTTAATGTACTGAAATGATCCCATATGTACAATGATGAAGGATTCCATTTTGAGTTGTCTCTTGGTGGTGGAGACATCTCTGTACTGAGCTCTTCTCATTTTCTCCCACAGTCCCTGGTACAGTCAAGAATAGCTATTCACCACGTGCCAGATTTGACTTGGGCACAGAGCATGTAGTCAGAGGACAGGATGCGATTGACCAATTCATATGGTTCAAACCATGACCTAGGATTCACATAGGACAGTGAGCCAGACTGCTGCAGACAATAATCACTCAGTGCTTTGAATTTACAGTGTGCTTTAGATATATATATTGCTATATTTCTCTTTCCCCAAGCTCTTGCTAACCCATCTCATGGTGGTTTCACAGAAGTCTGGAAAAGTATGAAGTGAGAAGCATGACTAAATCTATTTTTCTTACTTTTTAATTTTATGTTTTCATTTTCCTCCCTCCCTCCCTTCCTTTCTTCCTTCCTTCTTTCCTTTCCTCATTCCTTTCTTCTTTATTTCCTTCTTTCTTTCTTATTCACAGAGAAACTAAAGGGGTAGAGACGTTTAAGTAAAATGTTTAGAATTCAGGTCTACCAGCTGCAAACCCAGTGTAATTGCTACCATATAAGGATATAGATGGAGACAGAGGAGAGACAGAAAGAGAGAGCGAGAGTTGTGTTGTGTATTAGGTGGAGGGAGTGAAGCAGTTCACAAGTGTTTCCACTTTAAGCTTTTCCCTGATTATCCAAACCTTTGTATCGTGGAAGGCACCCAAGGAGCCATCTGGGTCAACTTTCTACCACTGCGTGGCCCCACTCCTTGATCTGGCTTCCTCTTGATCATTTCACGGATGAGATGCTCATATCTTACAAGGCAGCACATCCTGGTTAAATCGTTTGTGTGGTAAGAACATATATTGGGCTGCAATTTGCTTCCCTGTGACTTCCATCCCCTACAGGAATACATAAACAAGTGTAATCTTTTCCTTGACAATCTCTAGTCTAGACATCTGAGAACACGTATCATGACGTCACCAGCTTTTCTCCCCTCCAGGCAAGCATCTCTATTTCGTACAGCTTTGCCTCTCTACGTTTATATTGCATTTTATCCTTGTCCTTCTTAAGATGGACAGAGAACTGAGAGCCAGACTCCCACCAAGAGAACAATGGGCAGTTACATTCCCTGAACTGAAAGGCATGTGGAAGTGGAGATTCAGAGCATCTCTGGGGGCAGATGCTGACAACGCTGTCCTGACTGTACCCCCAAGATAAGTTACCTACCCCTTGTCTACTTCTGCTTTTTCATCTGTAAAATGATGAACTAGGAATCAATGAAATAATGCTTGTGAGCAGTTGGGAACAGTGCCTGACACATAAGTCAGTCTATGTGTGAGCTGTCATTACATTCATATTTTTGGCAGTCATTTCACAGGTAGTACATTCTGAACTTTGAGTCAACCAAAGACCATGGGCATTTTTGTACCAACCAGTAAAAGTCAATACCCCGTCTCTCTTGTATATACGAGTGTGTGCAGTTCATACATGTGTGTGTTTGAACCTGAATGAAGGGTTCTATTCCTACTAAAAGTCATCTGGCTTATTTCAGTATATATCCTCCAGCCTGTTAAGTGGTTTGAATCTTGAAGGTGCCCATCCAACATGGCATGTCTCCCTCCCAATCTTCTGTTCTCTGTGGGTTTGACAGGCATGCCTTTTATGACTCCAATCTTACATTGAAATAAAAAGCCAAATAAGACTAGAACAATTACAGAGCACTTTTTTGGTTTACGTCATCATCCAAACTACACTGATTTATCCAGTCCATTATTTATAGTACAAGCTATTTAATTTCATGTTTGTCTGAAATCAAGATCTCCACTTTGCAAAGGTTCTATATTGACTTACCACTGAGTATCCATATAGTCATGCAAGGAAAGGAGATTAGTTTGGCATGATTTATTCATAAAGCACATTTTCATTTTGCTCCTTTCTTAATTCTCTTAGCTATTAATAAATCACATTAAATATGTGTGGTGCTGGCTATCATATGCATAGCTATCACTATAATTTTGCTTATGGACTTGGCCAGAACCTGTGATTTTACTATTGAGGACCAAATCAAGTGTGTGTTTCTGGTTTAGCAGAAACTAATGACTATTAATCCAACCTTGGGTTTTACTTTACACTTATAAACTGTGAAAATACTCTTTTTTTTCTTCAAAAGTCTTCCAGTGCTTCACAGAAAGTAATTTATTTCCCTTTATACATAAACAACACTCAAGAAACAAAGAAAAGAAAAGAAAACCAAATAGAAGAGCATGTCCAGAGACTCCTAGTAATTTCTTTGGGATAGTCCGCGAGGTTGAGTAACAGAACCAGTAAAAATCAGATTTCCTCTCTGCTTGCCCAGTATTTTTTCCCAAGAGCAGCCCTGCATTCCGTCAGCCCTTATGTCTCTCACAGGAGCACCATATCAGGTAAGATTTCAACTAGAGGTTCACATGAGGCTCCATCTGTTTGAACAACCTCTGAATCTTTTGAGGTTTTGGTCCATCATTAATTTGCAGTAATTGTTTTGACATTGCTGATCTCTCAAAACATAAAAAGTATTCCCTACCAATAAAGGGGCTGTGATTTCATTAAGGATTTGTTATATTTCAAGGGGGAATACAATGTTTTATGAAAAACAAAAGGAACCTTGTCATATTCTATTAAAGCTATCTCCTAACCCCCACTGAAATTGCCTGAGGCCTTACATGGCTCCTAATTACACACAGTCTACCTTAGATTTTCATGTAATTTAAATGAATGGGTCTTGTACTGAGCGTCTCATTTCTAAATTACTCAATGTCTCTTATTTAAATTGCTCAAACTCAATATTTTGACCTCCTTCCTCAAAGAGTCACCTAAGAGAATAGAAGATTCTGGAAAAAAGGGAACCTATCTCTCAGTTATCAAATTACCCATTATGTTTTTAGACATGACTAGTTCACATTTCCCTACTAAAGTACTGTAGAGGTTTGCCATAGGAGGAGAGGACTGGATGGATAATTTGAAGAAAAGGGTTTTATTTCCCTAAACAGTTCCCAGAGAGATTAGAAAATACTTATTACTGCTACCTTAAAATGTGATCTGTAGGTCTTGCCCACTGCTCTCTGCATGTGAGGGAAGTAAACTGCCAGATTGTAAACACAGCTTGAGTTGCCTCCTTTTTGACGTTTGAAATAAACTTAGGTCCCCTTGGGATCTGAATTTAGTTTTGACAAAATGCTGCTTTCTGTTTCAACAAAGGATAAAAGGAAATCACCTCATAATGGCTCCTTCTTAAACTAATTGTCCTTAAAGTGGTCATTTTGAATGAGCTAAGGTATAGATTTGAGAAAAACATTCAAAATCAGGAATTTTTAAGTCCTTGGTTTGAGGTGAGCTTCACATGTTTGGAAAATATTGTATTTTCAGAGCTTAGTTGGACTGGGATATGAAGAAGCACAGGGTGGGAGTGGAGGAGGTTAGGGAGTGGTGGTTATTTCCTGGTTGTCCCTGAAGCGAGAGAGAGAGAGAGAGAGAGAGAGAGAGAGAGAGAGAGAGAGAGAGAGAGAGAGAGAGAGAGAGAGAGAGAGAGAGAAAGGGAGAAGAGGAAAGAAAAGAAAGGAAAATCAAGCTTTTGGTCAACTTAAAAAATATCCCTTTCCATGTCACACTTTCACTGTTTCGGGGTTCCATTCTGCAAACCTTTCCTTACATCACCAAGTCTGTTCACTGTCAGTGATTCTCATTGAAATGCACAAATAAGGGTGGATAAAAATTGTTTTGTGAAGTGTTATGTGTGAGCATGGATGGGTGGTGAATGATAATATTAATAACAAATATAATGTAATGATAATAAGCTTGGTGCTCTGTGACGACCTAGATGGGTGGGGTGGGGGTGGGGAGGGAGGTCCAGGAGGGAGGAGATAGATGTATACATACAGCTGGTTCGCTTCATTGTACAGCAGTAACTAACACAACATTGTAAAGCAAGTATACCTCAGTAAAAAATAATTGACATACAATAAACTGCACTTATTTAAAGTGCACAAATTAAAAAAAAAAAAACTGTTAGTAATTGAGGACTCACTCTATGCCTGACAAGATTTTTACATGTCCCAATTCATTTTCTTACAACAACTCTATGAAGTAGGTACTATTACTATTGTCATATTTCAGATGAGGAAACTGAGGCACAAGCAGGTAAGTAAATTAATCAAGTTGCCTCAGTTTTTAGGCCAATGCTACTTATATAGTTTGCTCTTTCTGTAGCATGAGCTTAGATTTTTAGCAACAATCATTGAGGTAAGTCAGAAGAAAGGCATCCCCTACCTTCCAAACTGACTAGACTGGAGTCATGTCCTGCTGTGTTGTCTTGGTGGTGCCATGTCAATTCCCAGCAGTAGTAATTAACAATAATGTTTGGGGGAGGGACTCTGATGGGGAGTGAGAATGTAGCAAGTTATCGTTTTCTGTGACGAACTGAGACAAAAGCAAAAACTTCTAGGATGGACATCTGAGACATACATAAGACTGGGATTTGGGGCACTCATTGATTCATTCAGCAAATATTCATTGAGCATATACCATGTGCCTGGCACCCCATTCTCAAACGTGGGGACACCATGGTGAACCCAACAGATAAGGCCCTTCCTCTCATGGAGATGACATGGCCTTGTATGCACAGCTGCGTTTCACTCACACTGTCTGGATTTTCAGTTGTCCACAATTCTCTGCTTTAGAGGATGTTCCTTCTATATTTCAACTACTTGTCTGGAACCTTCTCCCTGTAAACATGGTGAAGTTCTGAGGCACAGAAAGGGATTATACACATTCAGTCTATAAGAGCAGGGGAGGGAAAAGCTCCTGCAGTTTATTTAAAATCTGCACAGATATACAGACATGACTTACACAGTCCTGGGCTCCAGGCCAAGATTGTGCTGTGTCCACAACTACCATACTGTGTAAAAATCCACATTAAAACAGTAATAACAGAGAAAAGAAAGAAAGGAAAAGTCATGGAGACAGAGCAGAAAGTGTTCTTGAATTAAATCACTTTTATCTGGGCTCATTCACTTAAGGATGCAATCAACTCACTATTTCAGCAGCTTGGGACCTTAGAAATGCATTTCAAGATTAATTATAAAGTGATTTCTTTAATATGGGAAAATATACTACTCTCCTATTACTTTTAACAACAGATTCTAGTTAATGAAGCCCTTGAAGCAGTTTAGTGGCTTGACTGCCACCTACTGTTCATTTTTTGCCAAAACTCACATGTAGCTTGGGCAGGAGGTAAGAAAAGCGCCTTGAGCAAATCATTTTTTTTGAAAAAGTGTTTTAACATATGTGCTGTAATGTAATTATTTTTAAAATTTAGGAGATAGAATGTGATTGATTCCATTTCAAATTACTATATTTGTCTTAGTAGTTTATGACAGTCATTTTGGTTAAAAATGAAAATTCTACAGCATTCTAAAAATGTATATATATATATACATACATATATATATATATATATAAAATGCAGGGCGTTTCATTTAGTCCTGACAAAGCATTATACTTAAAATTTATAAAAATATGCCACAAACACAAATGCATCAACCTGAAAATACCATCTCATGAAGCTGGCATCTGATCTTTAAAACAGAAAGATCTCTATCATCATACTTTTATGCTTACATGGCTTGTGCAGACTTTGAAAATATAAGTACTTCTTCTATCTAGATAAGGAGATCAAGTACTGTACATCTCCAGCTCTGTCTGAGTGACTCAGGCTTTTGATAAAAGTCTCTTCAGTTAACACAGCAGTCCTGAGATTCTGTTAAATGTTTAGAACTCAGAAGGCCAAGGGGTTAGTGCATTTTTCTCTCTCATGTCTGAATTACTCATTTTAAAGTAATAACTAATTTTCTGGATATGACAATGTTGTTTACTATTGAAATATAGAATCTTGGTGGAAACTTTGTAAATGTGATCCTAAGACACAATCTATGTGAGTTATTTTATTTTTTGATTGTACCTTTACCAGCCTTTGCACTGAATTATGTATGTAAAGAAAAACTGTAAACTGGTTTTTTTTACTGTCATCTTACATGTATGTATATGCTTTCGTATTTTCAAATGTGTTTGTAGATTGTTTCATTCACACTTAAATCCAGTTACATTTATTTTATTTTTTTTAAGCATAAGACAAAAATCACCTAGAACATTTTGGCCTTATTAAAATGTGCTTCCTGCTAAAGCTATGTTGCAGTTTTCAATATAAAATGGTGTCAATAAATTCTAACATTCTAGAAATCTTTTCAGCTAACGTTTCTTTTCTCTACCAGGGACAGGTATAGAGTAGTGATAGTTTCATTCGTTAACACGGTATTGGTAAAAGAACATAAATATCCTATTTTTTTTTTGCCATATAGTATTTTTTTCTGATATCTGAAATAGCCATCTTAGATTTTAAAAATCACTATGAGCTCTGTGATGAGCCCTCTCTGTATATAGTTTTACAGATAAATGCACATTATTTGAAAGTTTGTCCTTTATGGTGCCAATAATATAGATATAAAATAAAAGCTTTTTTTGTGTGTCTTTATTTATAGTGACACTGATAGAATTTATAAAAGTGATATGAAGTGATATTAAGCAACATGAGCAAATTTGATCAAATATTAGTTTTACAGATTTTTCCCCCAAGTGATTCCATCTAATAACAATGACACTAATCCAAAGCCAAAGAAAAATAGATCTACTTAAAATATTGGCAAAGAAGCTGAAACAAATAAAATTAAGCTGACCTTTTAATAAATGTCTGTTTATTGATTTAAATTCACTTTTTTTTTCTTTTTCTGAGCAATGCTGACGAGGCATGTTAGAATACAAGCATGTATAATAACTTGGACACAAGCATTTTTATTTCTTTTGTGTGTCATTACTGAAAGATTGAAGCCAGCTTCACCTAAGTGTAGTGATGCAAAAATAATAGTATCCCAGTCTGGCTGCGCTAGAGCAGAGGCAAACAAGAGCTTCATATTAAAGTCTTCGAGGTAGCTGACATGACGCATCTAGTCAGACGTAAATAATGACAGACGGAAACTATCATGAGGTCTGTGAAGCATCAACGTACTGCTATCATTTTCTCTCTAACCTTGCCTTGCTCGCAGCTCTCAGCCTTACAGCCTGAGAGATCATTTAAAATACAAATCCTAATGACTCTGCCCACTCTAACAATAGTCAGTGAGATTGGCATCAATTTAGCTCAGTTTAGAAACTCAGGATAGCAGCCATTGTCGACTTGTGACACCCTAAACTCCGCTTGTTCTCCACATATCAACCCCCAATACTACTCCTTCCTCATGGCTATGTCCACGCCTGGCAAAAGAGATTCTCTTCTCTGGTAGGAAAATTATTCATCTCCGTTATTTGTGTGGCACTCTGCATATAATCTCTTAGGCTGCACATATTTTCCTGGTCTAACTCATTTGGTACAAAAAGCTTTAAGCCCCCCTCTCTTTTCCATGTGGCACACATAATTTTGTGTATTATGTATGCACAGGGTAACAGTGGGTAAATAACATCCCAGTGTCCCTGTAGCTTAAGACTAACATGGTTATGGTTCAGATAAACACATCTGTACATGGCTGCCATAATCAATGTGGAATGGCAGAACAATTTTGCAGATGCAGTCCCAGGAAGATTAAAAAAAAAAAAAAAGCTGTCTTTTCCGGATTCAATAGAATCTATTCACCAAGAAACCTGTGATAAAGCAGTCGCACGTTTTATTTGTTAAGACAGTGATGACTTTGCAAGCCGGTGGGGACTGAAGCTGATGTACAATAGGATAATAGCATGATCACTTTGCAAATCAGCATGTGGCTTTGCCTGGGTGCTGGCGGCAGAAGGGCACGGGGTTCTGAGAACTCTAGCTGGCAAAACCTGAAAAGGCAAGGAGATCAACCTGCCTGGCTGTGAGTGTAAATGTTTGAAGATAAATTGCTGTGACTCTCATTCTGCTTGGTTAAAAACACATTGCATATGTGCATTTTTGCTGTTTTATAAGAGACTCGGAGGTAAACGTATGGGCCTGCGTGTGTGGAGTGGGTGGTGGTGGGGTTAGGTAGCAGAAAAGAATGGGGGTGGCTCCCAATAGCCCATCCTAATGGAGAGCTATTGATCTAATTTCAGAACACTTTAATCTCCAGCTAAACATCTTACTTACCTTGTGTAAAAGAGATGCCAAGTTGAAATAAATAATAAACACACAATATTTTAAGGACTTCTGAATTTTGCATGGTAATAAATATTAATGCAGCTTGTGACTCCCAAAGAAAATAGAAGGCACTTAATTCTGTTGTTGATATCAGGTACTGTGCAGGTTGATTTCCCGAGGTGAAAGTGAAAAATGCACTATTTGGACTTGCATTTAGATTTAATAAATAACTAATTTAGGATCTTGTTCTCTATGCAAGGATATAATCACAAGGCATTCGTTTTTAAAAGGTTTCATTTATTCTTGTGAGCTTAATTATTGCAAGGAAACTGTGAGCAATTTGTTTTTTACCAGTGTCTGATTTCTGAGAATGGTTATTAAATATTAAATGGATGCATAATTCAGGCAATTAAGAAAGTAATCACACAAAGTAATGTAATGGAAGTTAATTATTACTGCATAAGCAAATAGTTCATTAATGCTAGTAGTTGGTTGCTATAGCTGCATTCTTAATACATGCAGAACTGAAGCATGAATCCTCTGTGTATTCAAGGAGCTAGTAGGAAGTGTGATGCTGCAGAGAGAGCTCCACTAATGAAAAACAGAAGCAAATAAGGCCATATTGACCCCTGACTTGTCTAAATAAGGTGGGATCATCATTACTTAAGAGAGTTTTATGGAAACCATGACTGCACTAGCTGCTTATAATTTTTTGGTAACACCAACCATGTTTTAAATCAAGGAGAAATCAAAAGGAATTCAGCTTGTTAAAACAAAAATCACCAATTGTACTTCCCCTGTTGCTGTTGTTTTAAAATCAACTCTTTTGTTAAATAGCTAAAGTCATTATTTGCAACTTAAAAAGACGCCATAGACATTTTTTTTTTCATAAAAACATTACAGCGGGTAACAGACCTTATTTGTCCTGCCCCGGAAGCCCAAGTGAAAATTCTGACATTTCTTTGCTAACACTATCTCCCTAAAGCATTATACTTTGTAAAGGCTATTTTATATGAATTTAACACATAGGAGTTCTGGGGCTCTCCAGACCCTTGGACTGCAGCGAGGCGGTGGGAGCAGGCCAGGCAGAAAGGGAAGAAAGTGAACAATGGTGAGGATTTAGCCTTGAGCCCCCAGGACGGAGCCAGGCCTGCCTCCAGAGGAGACCAGCTCCTTAATGGGCACACTTTTTAACTACCCAGAACCGCCCAAGTCTCACTTCAGCAACAGCACTGCCTGCCCCATCTCGTTAGAGACTTTCACCCAGAGAAAGGCAGTTCTGTGAGGCCAGGTGCTCTTCCCCGATCCTGACTGAGGCCTCAAGCTGCCGTAATCCTGATATCATTTGCTTGCCTACTTACAGTACCTTGCTAAGCTCTCCCCACCAGCTCCCAGGCTGGAGGCTGTGCTAGGTGGGCACAGTGACAGTCAAAAGACATTGGTCTTGTCAAGGGGATGCTTCCAGCCATTCAAGGATGGTCTCCTCTCTGTTCCTAGTGCTTGGCTTGGCACAGCAGAAAATAGAAAAGACCTACAAGACAGACTCCAACTCTGCTTTAGGAAAGCAGCTTACAGTGCTCTTAGAACAGTGGTTCTTTTAACCTGTGGTTTTTTTGGGGGGTGTGTCATAGAGCTTTTGGACACTCTAATGCAATTGGGCATTTACACAAAAATGTGCATTTGATTTTAGAAGTTTCATGGTCTCCTTAATCCTGTTGATGGATCTCGGCTTTAAGACCCTCTGCTTTGGAGGAGACCAACGTCTTCAGACAGTGAACATTTAGGAGATAATCTGTTTGGGTTTTTGGCATATAGACTATAAATATAGCAGAGGGGTTGGTGTGGTCTGGTAGTTTGGGGAAGGCTTTATGGAGTAAATGAGCCTTGAGGTTGACATTGAAGGATGGTTGGTATTTTGAAGTCAAAGGCAGAGCATTTTTGTATAGAATAGCATGAGCAAAGGAAGAAAGGTAAGATTTCATTCATTTATTCATTAACATTTTCATTCATTTATTCATTAGCATTTTTATTCATTTATCAAATATAGAACTCCTACTGAATTAGATAATCAGGGGAAATAAAGGTAAGACATGGTTTCCTGACCTCAAAGGATTTACAGCACAGAAGATGCAATACGGCAAGCATGTAAATTAACACGTTACAAAGAACATGTAATTGCTCTGAGTGAATTCATCTAGGGGGTTTCAAAACGCTCAATGTAAGAGTCACGTTTCGGCATTGTTGCAAGGAAACTGTGCAATTAAATGGGCAGATGTAAAGCACTCGCTGACAAGACCTCACCTTTGGTTTGGATGTCACACCTCAAAAAGAGGACGGAAACAGTATGGGCAAAGTCAGGGAGGTGGAGAAACGTGTGTTTGGAAAACATGTTTAGCTTGAATAAATCACAGGTTATGAGTAGGGAAGGCTTCAAAAGGTGAATGGGGACAGGTCATGAATTCTCTTAACTGGCAAGTAAGTGGATTTGAGTATCACGAATGGAGAACCACAGATTTTCCTTAATGTGGTGTTTTAGGACAGTACACCTAGCTACTGTGCTCAGGAAATGTTGGCATGGAGTGGTCCACCTAGCAACAGGGAGACCTCACAGGCCGCTGCAGAAACGCAGGAGGGAGCCACCGAGGGGGTTCTTGTTGGTATATGTCTGAGGGAATTAACTTGGTGAACTGCGGGTAGTGAAGGGGGAGGCATGGGAATCTCTAATTCCTACCTATCTGCTGGGGCCAGAGAAGGGACATGACCCGTGGGTCACTTTCAGAAGGAGACACTATTTTTACTCTCCAGGAAGGAAGCAGGTGTGTCGTCATGACAGTGGACTTCTATCGTGTCTCTGCCACTCTCTCCTGGTTCTAGCTTCAGAAGGACGGGAGATGCATGCCAACTGTATCATTTGTCCCCCTACCCTACCCTATTTTCGTATCTCCTCAGAGCAGCGTTTGCCACACAACGCTGGTGTGTAAGTCCAGATCATTTCCATAAGTTTTTGCCCTTTAAACCAAACTATTACTGTGCCAGGGGTCAAGAGGTTCCTTGAGGAAGGCTTGGAGGTTTCAGAATGTGGGCTTCACCTTCTCTCTGATTTAGAAACAAGCTTCTCTTTCAGTTTTTTTTTTCTTTTTTTTTTTTTTAAGTGGCATCTCCCACAGTACCTCATTTGATCTCCATAAATGCGAGAAGTAAATTGGGAAGATATTTCTCTTTTACAGATGAAACACAGAGGAGATAAATGCCTAGCTTAAGACAACATAGTGAAAGATGACCCCAAGATGAAAACTTTCCACCTCAAGATGGTATTGATGTTCAAGACAGCCCTGAGTGAAAGATAGCAGAAGCCTCTATTTTCTCTACTCTGATTCACAGAATTTCTTCCAAACTCCTAAGTTCATCCTAGCATTTATAGGCTAAGCTCAGGTCAGGTGAGCTCTGTCTTGTGCCTTAGGGATTACTTCATTTCCCATTCAGCAGTAGATCCTTTCTCTACTCTTGCAGAGATTTCGATCGCGGCAAGCTGGTATTCCAGTTCTCATTGTCTGCTGAGGCACTTTTCGCACTCTAGGGCAAATGTCATTTCTGCAGTTTCTCTACTTGGGAACAAGTCTCTCATTCCCTTCCAAGTCACCAATGACTTTAAATGTCAGAATTTATCCCAGCAATACTAAGCAGCCACTTCACTTGCTTGTCAGCATAGTGTCCGAGTTCCATTTAAAGTCTCAAGGCCAGTGCTTTCTTAAACTAATTCTAGAAGTTTCCAGAGAGTCCCAAAGGACTTCCAAAATTTAGCTGCTTCTTCATCACCGTTGAGGTGAAAGTGATCAGATTATAGAATTTTTCTCCTGTGTTTGACATTGTCACATCTGATGCCACAAAACTCTCCTCTAACACACTCCGAATTAGCTGCTAACCAGTTTCTTTCACTCCACATTTCAAATTCTTTAAACCCTGGAAAGGCAAGCTGCCACAACCTGATGGCTGAAGATATCTGTGTTGGACGCTCAGCTGTTTTAATGGCCTTTACAACGTGTCTTTAGAACTCTGCCCGATTCTCTTTTGGCAGTCTTCACTGTGATGGGTGTGGCCGTGGAGGTTCGAAGGGGAAATCCCCACCTCACGTGAATGCAGGGCTGGCCTGCACTCCTCTCCTTAGACAGCGTCTAAGCTGCCAGAGATGGATTCAGCTCCCACATTGGAGCTCTCCTGTTAAACCCTCCGCATCACCACAGTGAGAGAAAAACACTCCTTCTGGGGACTAATGACTGATTCCCTACATCATGTCTAATGTATCCCAGGGTGCTAACTTCAGCACACCTGCCTCCACCACTGGTAAGGTAATGAGATCACTTGTGAGTCACTGGTCACTGACAAGATTTGTAATATTCTTCAGCAGAACATCATTGCATAGCCAGTGTGCAGTGTTCCCCAGGGGGTGGTGAGTTCTGTCACCCTGGGAGCCCTGTTTATGGGTAGTTGGTTGGGGAAGTGGTTCAAAACCCTTTATAAATGAGGTGGATGCGTTTGGAAAGGTTCTAGGTGTCCCATGATACCCTGTTAAATTTTGTTACTAATTACATCATCAAGAGGTAATTATAGCCCTCTGAGGCCAGAGATTTTAAAATTATAGCCACCCAGGAAATCTAGCCCATAAAAAAAGGAATGCATTGGCCTGGATAACTGAGGTGGTTGGGGAAAGGTGTGGGGTGGTGGCACACAGGGAGCTCAGGAATCCATTTCACTTGCATTCAGTTAGCACCGAAGTCCATTCACAGTTGTCTGTGCTGTGGAGTTTGAATGAGGCTGCATTAGGGACACACTTCTCAATTTTAGAGAATCAAAAATTACCCAATTTACTCAGGAAGGTATCTAGAATAATTATCTTATTTTTCTTCCTTAAATCAGTCCCTTTTTTGGCAAGTTCTCAGAAAGCAGAGCTGACATTCAGTTTCAAGTGAGAAAAGAAATGTAAACTTCCTTTGAGCCGCATTTCAAGATAATGTAGATTTTTTTTCTTGTTTGGACACCAAATAGCCAAAGATAAATACAAGACAGTGAGACACAGTGTTCCTGGACTCTCTTCAGGAGAGCTCTTTGGACTTGGTCTCTTAATACCATCTCTGTCTCCCTTTGCATTTCTGCCATGAGTGAACTAGAGTGAGGAGCTTATTGCCTCCTTTCCTGAGAGGCATGCCAGTGGAATGGTTAAAATGGAACTCTGGATCAGAA